>NW_007256234.1:4983-8860 GCF_000164805.1 Carlito syrichta | reverse complement strand
AGTTAATTCAGTTGGCTAGCAAGTTGGCTGGCTAATTAAGTCAGTTAGTTAAGTCAGCTGGCTAGCCAGCTAGCTAGATAGGTAGAGAGATAGTTAAGTCAGATGACTAGCCAGCTGGCTAACTAGTTTATTCAGCTAGTTGCATCAGTTGGCTAGCCAGCTGTCTAGCTAGTTAAGTCAGCTGGTTAATTTAGCAGGCTTCCCAGCTGGCTAGCTAGGTAGCAAGCTATTTAAGTCACCTGGCTATCCAGATGGCTAGCTGGTTATGTCTGCTAGTGAATTCAGCTGGCCAACCAGCTGGCCAGCTAGTTAAATCAGGTAGTTACGTCAGCTGGCTAGTTTGGTAAGTCCGTTAATTGTTAGTTGTCTGACCAGCTGCCTAGCAGGGTAGCTAGCTAGTTAAGTCAGCTGGCTAGCCAGCTGGCTAGCAGGTTATGTCAGCTTGGTGACCAGGTTAGCTAGGTAGAGAGATAGATAAGTCACCTTGAAAGACAGCAGGATATGTAGGTAGGTGCTAACTATGTGAGCTGGCTAGCCATCAGGCTATCTAGTTATGTCAGCTAGTTAAGCAAGCTGGCAATCTAACTGTCTAGCTAGGCAGTTAGCTAGTTAAGTTTGCTGGCTATCCAGCTAGATACTTCATTAAGTCAGCTAGCTAACTCAGCTGGATAGGCTACTGGATAGCTAGGTAGCTAGGCAATTAAGACAGCTGGCTATCCAGCTGAACAGCTAGTTAAGTCAGTTAGTTTAGTCAGCTGGATAACCAGCTGGCTACCTAGTTAAGTCAGCTCGATAAGTCAATTGTCTATCCAGCTGGCTAGCTAGTTATAAAACTTGTTACATCAAGTGGGTAGCCAGCTGGCTTGCTAGTTATTTCAGCAAGTTAATACAGCTGGCTAGCTAGGTAGCTATCTGGTGAAATTAGCTTGATATGTCAGCTGGCTAGCAAGTTAAGTCAGTTAGTTAAGCCATCTGGGTAGCCAGCTGCCAAGCAGGATAGCTAACATTAAGTCTGCTGACTAGCCAGCTGGCTAGCTAGTTAAGTCACCTAGTTAACTCAGCTCGCTGGACAGAATGTTAGCTAGGTAGTTAGGTAGTTAAGACAGTTGGCAAGCCAGCGGACTATGTAGGTAGGTAGATAGTTAAGTCAGCTGGCTAGCCATCTGTCATCTATTTATGTTAGCTAGATAAGTCAGCTGGCTATACAGTGGTCTGGCTAGGTAGCTAGCTAGTAAAATCTGCTGGCTAGTCAGCTGGCTACTTCGTTAAGTCAGCTAGTTGTCAGCTGACTTGTCTCCTGGCTAGCTATGTAGCTAGGTAATTAAGTCATCTGGCTAGCCAGCTGGCTAGCTAGGTAGCTAGCTAGTTATTTCAGCTGTTCAGCCACCTGGCTAGCTAGTTAAGGCACCCAGATAAGTCTGCTGACTAGCCCTCTGTCTAGCTAGTTAGCTTGCTAGTTAAGTCAGCTGGCTAGACAGCTGGCTCACTAGTTATGTCAACTAGTTGAGTCAGGTGACTGGCCAGCTGGCTAGCTGGGTAGTTCAGCTAGTTAAGTCAGATGGTCAGCCACCTGGCTAGGAAGTTAGCTAGCTAATTGAGTTAGCTGTTTAGCCAGCTGGCTAGCTAGTTATGTCAGCGAGTTAAATGAGCTGGCTAGTCAGCTGGCTAGCTAGGTGGCTAGCTAGATAAGCTAGCTGGTTAGCCAGATGGTTATCTAGTTAAATGAGCTAGTTAAGTCAGCTGGTTAGCCGGCTGGCTAGTTAGGTGGCTGGCAAGTTAAGCCGGCTGGTTAGCAGTCTGTTCAGGTATTTGGCCACCTAGTTAAGTTGGCTAGCTAGCTGGCTGACCAGCAGGTTGGCTGGCTAGTTAAGCCGGCTGGCTATTTAAACTGGCTAGCTCACCAGATGGCTAGTTTGCTAGTTATTTAGCTGGCTGCCTAGTCAGCTAGCCAGCCAGGGAGTTAGCCAGTTAAGCTGGATGGCTAGCAAGCAGGCCTGCTACTTAAGTCAGCTAGTTAAGTAAGCTGGCTAATCAGCTGGCTAGAGAGGTAGCAAGCTAGTTAAGTCAGATGGTTAGCCAACTAGCTAGGTAGAGAGCTAGTTAAATCAGCTGGGTAGAATTAGTTAAGTCAGCTAGTTGAGACAGCTGCCTAGTTAGCTCACTAGCTTGTTAAGTCAATTAGTTAAGATAGGTGGCTAGCCAGCAGGCTAAATGAATAGATAGCTAATTAAGTCAGCTGGCAAGCAAGCTAGCTAGCTGGTTAAGTCAGATAGTTAATTCGGCTGGCCAGCCAGCTGGCTAGCTAGTTAAGTAAGCTGGTTATGTCACCTGGCCAGCTAGCTGGCTAGCTGATTAAGTCACATAGTTAAGTCAATTGGTCAGCAAGCTTTGAGATACGTTGCTAGCTAGTTAAGTCAGTCAGTTAAGTCCACTGGCTAACTACAAAGCTAGCTAGTTAAGTCAGGTAGTTAAGTCAGCTGGCTAGTTTTTAAGTCAGTTAGGTAAAATAGGTGGCTAGCCAGCTGGCTAGCTAAGTAGCTAGCTAACTAAGTCAACTGGCTAGCAAGCTAGCTAGCTGGTTAAGTCAGCTAGTTAATTCAGCTGGCCAGCCAGCTGGCTAGCTAGTTAAATAAGCTGGTTATGTCACCTGGTCAGCCTGCTGGCTAGCTGGTTAAGTCACATAGTTAGGTCAATTGGCCAGCAAGCTTTGAGTTACGTAGCTAGCTAGTTAAGTCAGTTAGTTAAGTCCACTGGCTAACTAGGAAGCTAGCTAGTTAAGTCAGGTAGTAAAGTCAGCTGGCTAGCTTGTTAAGTCAATTCGTTAGGTCAGCTGACTAGCCAGCTGCCTAGCATGGTAACTAGCTAGTTAATTCAGATGGCTAGCCAGCTGTCTAGCTAGTTAAGTCACCTAGTTAATTCAGTTTGCTGGCCGGCATGTTAACTAGGTAGTTAGGTAGTAAGTCAGCTGGCTATCCAGTGGGCTATGTATGTAGGTAGTTAGTTAAATCAGCTGGCTATCCATCCGGTGTCTAGTTATGTCAGCTAGTTAAGTCAGCTTGCTATCCAGCTGTCTAGCTAGGTAGCTAGCTAGTTCTGTCTGCTGGCTAGCCAGCTGTCTACTTCGTTAAGTCAGCTAGTTAAGTCAGCTGGCCAGTCTGCTGGCTAGCTTGGTAGCTATGCAACTAAGTCAGCTGGCTAGCCAGCTGGCTGGCTAGTTAAGTCAGCTAGTTAAGTGAGCTGGCTAAGCAGCTTGATAGCTAGGTAGCTAGCTAGTTATGTCTGCTGTCTAGCCAACTGGCTAGCTAGTTAAGTCACCTAGTTAAGTCAGCTGACTAGCCAGCTTGCTAGCTAGGTAGCTTGCTAGTTAAGTCAGCTGGTTAGACAGCTGGCTAGGCAGATAAGTCACCTAGTTAATTCAGTTGGATGACCAGCTGGTTGGCTATGTAGTGACCTAGTTAATTCAGTTGGTTACACAGCTGGCTAGCTAATTAAGTCAGCTAGTTAAGCCAGCTGGCTAGCCAGCTGGCTAGCTGTTTTGTCAGCCAGTTAATTCAAGTGTCTAGCCAACTGGCTAGCTAAGTAGCTCGCTAGTTACATCAGCTGAATGGCCAGCTGGCTATCTGGATAAGTCAGCTAGTTAAATCAGCTGGCTAACCACATGGCTAAGTAGGTATCTAGCTAATTAAGTGATCTGGCTAGCCAGCTTGCTAGCTAGTTTAGTCAGTGAGTTAAGTTAGCTGGCTAACCGGTTGGCTAGCTAGGTGGGTAGGTAGTTAAGCTAGCTTGCTAGCTGGATGGCTATCAAGTTATGTCAGCTAGTTAAGTCAGCTGGTTAGCTGGCTGTCTAGTTTGGTGGCAGACAACTTAACCTGGCTGG
>NW_007256234.1:3737-4788 GCF_000164805.1 Carlito syrichta | reverse complement strand
TTAAGCCCACTGGCTAGCCAGCTGGCCAGCCTGCTAGCTAGCTAGCCATCAGCCTAGCCAGCTACCCAGCCAGGTATCTAGCTAATTAAGCCTAATGGCTATCCGTCTAGCCAAGCATGTAGTTAGCTAGTTAAATCAGGTGACTAACCAGCTAGCCAACCAACTAGGTAGTCAGTTAGTTAAGACAGGTAGACAGTCAGCTAGCTAGATCATTCAGTTAGCAAGTCAGCTAAATATACAGCTAGCTAGTTAAGTCAGCTAGCTTGCCAGCTTGCTAGTCAGTTAGCTACTTAATTCAGCTAGCTTGTCAGCTGGCTAGTCAGATAGTTAAGTCTGTAAGCCAGCTTACCAGACAGTTAGCTAGCTAGTTAAGTCAGCTAGCTAGACTGATAGCTATATGATAGCTAGCTAAGTAGCTAGCTAGTTAAATTAGCTAGTTAATGCAGCTGGCTAGTTAGGTAGCTAGTTAGTTAAGTCATCAACTTAAGTCAGGAGGCTAGCTAGTTAAGGAAGTTAGTTAAGTCAGCTGGGTAGACAGCTGCCAATAAGGATAGCTAGCTGTAAGTCAGCTGGCTAGACAGCTGTCTAGCTAGTTAAGTCACCTAGTTAAGTCAGCTCGCTGACCTGCAGGTTAGCTATGTTGTTAGGTTGTTAAGACAGCTGACAAGTCAGCAGGCTATGTAGGTAGGTAGCTAGTAAGGTCAGCTGGCTAGCCTGCAGCATCTAGTTAGGTCACCTAGTTAAGTGAGCTGACTATCCAACTCTCTAGCTAGGTAGCTAGCTAGTTAAGTCTGCAGGCTAGCCAGATGGCTACTTCATTAAGTCAGCAAGTTAAGTCAGCTGGCTAGCTAAGTAGCTAGAAATTAAGTCATCTGGATAGTCAGCTGGCTAGCTAGATAGCTAGCTAGTTATGTTAACTGTTCAGCCAGCTGGCTAGCTATATAAGTCACCAAGTTAAGTCAGCTGACTAGCCAGCTGGATAGCTAGGTATCTTGCTGGTTAAGTCAGCTGGCTAGACAGCTGGCTAGCTAGATAAGTCACCTAGTTAATT
>NW_007256234.1:779-2799 GCF_000164805.1 Carlito syrichta | reverse complement strand
GAGCCAGCTGGCTAGCCAGCTGGCTAGCTGGTTAAGTTACCAAGTTAAATCAGCTGACTAGCCACCTGGCTCTGTAAGTAGATAGCTAAATAAGTCAGCTGGTTAGCTGCCTGGCTAGCTAGTTATGTCAGTGAATTAAGTGAGCTGGCTATCTAGGTCGCTAGCTAGATAAGCCAACTGGCTAGCTGTAGTACTATCTAGTTAAGTCTGAAAGTTAAGTCAGGTGATTAGCTGGCTGGCTAGCTAGGTGGCTAGCAAATTAAGTTGGCTGGTTAGCAGGCTGGTCAGGTAGGTGGCCAGCTAGTTAAGCCGGCTGGCTATCCAGCTGACCATCGGGGTGGTTGTCTAGTTAAGTCATCTGTCTATTTCATTGTCCAGCCAGCTGGCAGGCTATTTAATCTGGCTGGCTTGCCAATTGGTCAGCGTGCTAGCTAGCCAGCTTCCTAGCCATCTGACCACCCAGGGAGCTAGCTAGTTAATCTAGCTAGCTAGCAAGCTGGACAGCTGTTTAAGTCAGCTCGTTAAGTCAACTGGATAAACAGCTGGCCAGATAGGTAGTGAGCTAGTTAAATCAGTTGCCTAGCCAGCTGGCTAGCTCATTAAGTCAGCTAGTTATGTCAGCTTGTCCATTGACCCACTCGTTGGCATACTAGTTACGTCAGCTCACCAGTCGGCTCATTCTCTGGCTGAATAGTTAAGTCTTCTGACCAGTCGGCTCACTCACCAGCCGACTAAATCAGCTGTTCAGTAATCTCACTCATCGGTCAACTAGTTACTTCAGCTGAACAGTCAGCTCACTTTCTGGACAACTAGTTAAGTAAGCTCAGCTGTTGTCTCACTAACCAGCTCATTAACAAGTCGTGAAGTCAGCTAAACATTTACCCGATTAGCCAACCAACTAGGTAAGTCAGCTAACGAATACTCCGACTAGTCATCCAACATGTCAGCTGACAAGTTAGCTCAGCTAACTTGTCAAGTGACTAGTTAGGCCAGCTAACTAGTCGGCAAACAAGTCAATCAACAAGTTAGGTCAGCACACAAGCCAGCAAATTAGTTGACCGAGCTAACTAGTGAGAATCTCATCAGTCAACTATTTAACACAGCTAACTAGTCAGACTACTAGTCGGCCAAATTGTTAAGCCAGCAAACAAGTCGGCCAAGTAGTCAGTCAATGTGTTAAATAAGCTAACTAGTCGGCCGACTTGTCAGCCAACAAGTGAATTCACCTAGCTAACTCGTTAACCAACTAGTTAAGTCAGCTAGTTGACTCATTTAGCAACAAGTTACAACAGTTAGCTAACTCGATAACCTACTTGATAAGTTAGCGTGCTATCTCGTTAACCTAGTCAAGCCAGCTAGCTAAGTCAGATAGCTAATCAGCAAGCTAGCAAAGTTAGGAAGCTAATCAGCTAGCTCACCAGTTAGCTAACTATTTAAGTGAGCTACCTAAGTCTGCTAACTAATGAGTTAGTTAATTAGTTAAGTCAGCCCGTTATTCAGCTAGTTAAATAATTAACTAACTATTTAATTCAGGTAGTTAAGTCAGTTACCTAACTAGTTAAGTCAGCCAGTTAAGTCAGCTAGCTAAGGAATTAAGTCAGCTAGCTAATCAGCTAGTTAAGTCAGCATTCTAATTTAGTCAGCTGGTTAAGACAACTAGCTAGCTACGTAGCTAACGGGATAATTCGGCAGGTTGTGTCATGTAGTTAGCTTGTTAACTAATGGTTTAAGTCAGCTGATCGAGTCAGCTAGCAAACTGGTTAGCAAACGGATGGAGTCAGATCGTTGAGTAGGCTAGCTAGCAAGTTAGCTAACAAGTTAAGTCAACTGGAAGAGTCAGCTAGCTAGCTAGTTAGCTAGCGAGTTAAGTCAGCTGGTTGAGCCAGCTAGCTAGCTCGTTAACTAACAAGTTAAGTCAGATGATTAAGTCAGCAGTCTAGCATGTTAGATAATGAGTAAACTAAATAGTTAGCTAGCTGAGTAAGTCAGCTAGCTTTCGAGGCAGCTAACTATTTATGTC
>NW_007256234.1:0-412 GCF_000164805.1 Carlito syrichta | reverse complement strand
GCAAGGTAGGTAGCTAGCTAGTTAAGTCAGCTAAATAGCTACCAGGCTAGTTAGTGATGTCATTGAGTAAAATCAGCTGGCTAGCCAACTGGCTAGCTGGTTAAGTCAGTTAGCTTAGTCAGCTGTCTAGTCAGTTGGCTAGGTAGGTAGCTAGGTAAATAAGTCAGCTTGCTAGCCAGCAGGCTAGCTGTTCAAGTCATCTAATAAAGTCAGCTCGATAGCAAGCTGGCTAGGTAGGTAGCTAGCTAATTAAGTGTGCTGGCTAGCCAGCAGGCTAGATAGGGTGCCAGTTAGTTAAGTCAGCTGGCTAACCAAGTGACTTACTGGATAAGTCAGCTAGCTAAGTTAGCTAACAACCAGTAGGCTAGCTAGTTAAGTCACCATGTTAAGTCTGTTGGCTATTGAGTTGGTT
>NW_007256233.1:165282-236393 GCF_000164805.1 Carlito syrichta | reverse complement strand
CTCCAGTCTGGACAACAGAGTGAGACTCCGACTCAAAAAAAAAATACTGGCAATTACTATGACATTTTACATATAACAAGAACGCTTCTTATCCAGAGCCACTACATTCCTTAATATTTGTTATTAAATGTTATTTTTAACTCTCTCTCATGACCTCTTTCATATGATACTGTGTGTTATGATAGCATTAATTCAAATACTATCCATTTCAGTTCCTCAAGAACTTTTTCAGGATTAAACTGAAATTAATGATAGTAAAAAAGCAAATACAAATTCACAGGTCAAGGGCAAAGAGATTACTGGGGGTTGGGGATCACTTCAGGAATGCACTTCAGGAATACAGTTTTCCCTGAAAAAGTCTGTAAACTAAAACCTTGTTAAAATAACGCTCTCAAAAGATGAACAAATTCAATTTACTTTCTTTACTCCACTTGATTTTCTTATAAAAGGTAAATCAACCTAAGTATTTTTGCAGAGATATACCTCATTTCCAAAGTTCACCTCTTCTCCTAAATTACACATTCCCAGAAACTATGTGTAAATGATGTTTGATGAATGAGGAAGAAATGTTTTGTAAAAAGATCTAAATTAAGTATGCCTACGAAGTAGCTTTTCACCAGATACCCAGCATGTTACATTGCCCTCAACAGATACCAAAGCTAAGGAAAATGTCTTTCACCTTTCTGCCACTGGGCACGGATCTTTTTGCAGTAGACAGAATAGCAGCGATCTAATGCACTGAGGTAGCACTGTATGGAGAGTTTTCCATCCACTATGGGATATTCAGAGAGCATATCAGGCTTGTAAAAGTCATAGGCATGTTGCATGTGTGTCCCACGAAGCCCTACGAGAACAAAAAGGAAGATATCTATGCACTTCGGCTTCTTGATATTTGTATGTTAGTTAAGTATACTGCATTATCCAAAAACTTTCCTTAACCATCTAATCAATTCTCACCACTTGCAGTACAGAAATCACAAGGTGAAGCCAATATAACTGAAATGAAACAGTATCCATACACGGTCCTAAGAGCCCTTTGATACAGGTATACAACTTTCTATGTAAATTTCATAAACCTAAGTGGGAGATCATAGTTGCTCCACTGAACTGAAGACAAACTTGTCAGTGACTTGAGTAAGTTACTATTTAGGTTATTACTTAAATCCTACTTTAATTCATTTTACTTCTATTTAAAAGTGGAGATGATACCACCTACTTTATAAAATTGCTGTAAAGATTAAAAACACACACAAAACATTTCGCAGGTAATACCTGCATTTAATGAATACTCAGTAAAGGGTAGCTCCTATTTCTGTTTTCAAATTTTTCCCTCTATTGTGTAATTTTTAAAAAGACGCTTTCCCAAGTACTTACCTCGTTCAAAAATTAAAGGAGCATTTGGCCCAATGAGCAGAGCTACGGCTCCAACTCCACCTGTAGGTCTAGCATTTCCTGTAGCATATACAGCAATATCTCCTGCAACTACCAGGGCATACCGTCCTGAAAAATATTTTAAATTATTTCACAAGAAGGTGGCCAACACTGTAAACACCACACATGTAAACTAGAAGTTCATTTTATTTTCCCCAGAATATACTTTCCCATGTTTGATAAAGAAAGAAAATATTCTGATTAAGTTTTGAATAGAACATTTGTCCTATGGGACAACCAATTCATAATACAGATAAGTTGAAAGACATAGCTATCTTTCTGAATATATTCAAACAAGTATGCATAGCAAAAATTTGCATACTGCATTAATTAAAAGGTCACTTGGATCTACTCATTCTGAAAAAGAGATTTTTGTAGGGGAACAGAGACATGTAACATACCATCCCAAGAGCTGGACTCAATCCAGTTAACAGCATTGAAGACAGCTGCTGTGCCTCCATAGCAAGCATTAGTTGTGTCGATCCCTTCTATATCTGTATTGCCAGACTCCTCAAACAGCTGCATCAAATTTGTCTTCACCGACTTTGATTTGTCGATGATTGTCTCTGTTCCAACTTCTAGCCGCCCAATGCAATCATAGGAAAGATTATTTCTCTCCATAAGATTCTGAACCACAGTCATGCAAAGAGAGTTGATATCTTCTCTATCTGTACAGAAGCCCATCTTGGCCTGGCCCAAGCCAATGGTATACTTTCCAGCATCTACACCATCATATTTTTCCAACTCTGCTTGATCAACATATTGAGAAGGAAAATAGATTTCAAGGGCAACAATTCCCACATCTTTTGGCCAGCAAGCTTCTGCATTCAAAGGAAGTGACCCGGGCATGGTGAGAGAGCTTTAGAAAGAAAAAACAACAACAACAAAAATCACCACTTTAGGTTATAAGTTTGATTTTCAAGTTCAAAACTGAGAAACAGATATTAAGGAGTTTGGCAATCTGAAATATTAGTTTCTCTACCTGTAGTAAAGCAATCAATTGTAAATATGTGAAGTAGCAATCATATGAATAGGATACTATCATTTAAAAGTACACTCTTTTAGAAGGACTTCCACTTTATTACAAAACTGGGCATCTTTAGTTTTAAAACATGATTATTACAGGTAAACAACACTCATAAAATTATTCTATATTGTAAAGAACACTAAGATAAAATACAATGAACAATTTAGAAATATGGCTGGCAAAGCAGAATTCAATCATCTGACTTATTCCTGACCACTCAAAAAATCATTCATTCATTATAGATATATTGATTATTCACAGATATTGACTTTATGGGACTTCAAAATCATTTGGATCAAATAATATTGCATTCTTCATTGATCTAAACAATCTCAGCAAGTAGAAAAGCCATAATATAGAGGTCGACTAGGACACTCTACACAAAGCCCCTGCTATTATAATCCTATTTTTCCAAAGAACCCACAAAGAACACCAATGATTAAAGTTTTGGTGCAAACAGCCTCGTAAGAGCATTATGTCAGGGACAAACTCTCACATTTCAGTAATCACCCTAAATGTGAATGGACTAAATGCACCACTGAAAAGACATAGAATGGCAAACTGGATGAAAACACATGACCCAGTAATTTGCTACCTCCGGGAAACTCATCTCACCACAAAGGATGCCCACAGACTCAAAGTTAGAGAATGGAAAACAAATTTTCAGGTGAATGGATTGCAAAAGAAGGCAGGACTCACGATCCTAATATCAGACAAAACAGCCATTAAGTTATCAAAAAATAAAGCTTTGTGCAGACACATTCCAGGACCTATCAGAGTCAAACATCAATATTCTATACTTTCTAACAGCTAGTATGCAGGCAAAAAATGATCACAAAACTACAAGATATCACTTATTAAATCAGGGAAACAAATCTGATCATCTGAAAAGTGGTAAGTCAGTTTTTATATTATTTGTGTGGCAACTAACTTTTAGATACCTCTCAAAACCACTCCTCTTTTTAAATAAAGGCACTAAGAAGTTGGACTGTTGCCACACTATGAAGACTTTCAGTGGTATCTAGATTTACTTACCAACAGTAACAAAAAATATTAGCCACTTAAGACCATGGTTATATGTCCATGGGCAAGGCACTTAACCTATCAAAGCTTCGCTTTCTTTAAAGATTACATTTGTTAGGAAAAGATATTTCAAACAGTGAAAGGGTTAATACACAGAAATGGTTACAAGCTTGTTGGCTGGTAGTTATTCACATCCCATGACACCATGTTCCTGCTGAAGCTGCTGCAATTACCAGTATTGGTACTTCTGCTTCTGAGCAGCTCAGAAACCCAAATTCCCACTGTTGCAGCTGCCACTGACATGAACAGGATAGTTACCTCCTTCCCACCTTCTAATCTTTTTTGAGTACTTCCATCAGCATTCTACACAGAACCCAGCTGGCACAAGAGTCAGTGAAATGTTGTTGTCAGGCTTTGAAGAGTGGCTCAACCCCTCAGTTTCAGAGAAAAAAAAAATCCTTTCCATACCTAAAATTCTACAACTCAATTTCCTTGCCAACATAATTGGATGGTACTATTTAGGTGGCAGAATTTCAGCTTTTCATTGACCCGAAGGTCTTGGTTTATGAAAGTTACCTGGGACACACTGATTTCACTACACTTCTGTATTTGCCAACACCACTAATTTGACACCTAAATATGCAAAGTAAAACCCTAGATTTATGTCATTTCTCCTCTGCCACTGTACAAACTCTGATATAGTATTTGGTAATTATAGATCATTGCCACAGTGAGTTGTTAATTATTAAAAACTTGAAAGAATATCAAAAGTAGAAAGGCTCTGTCCTTATACTCATCCTTACAGCCTGTGCATAGGTTATCAAGGTACCAATACAGTTAAGTCCTCACTTAATGTTGTCAGTAGGTTCTTGGAAACTGACTTTAAGCAAAACGACATATAACAAAACCTATTATTCTCCTCATCACATTATAATGAAATGAAGTTGAATGAAATGCTACTCAAGGAACTGCACAGTTTCATTCAAAGTCACATTTGAAATACGTTTAATAGGAGACCTCCTTGCCCTCAACTATCCTCTACCTTGTGAGATAGTAAGATACAAGCACATAATAATAAACAGTTAACAACACAGTCACATAATATTATGGAGAACTTTTTAACCCAGCATGACAGTAGGGTAAAAAATGTAAGGAAAGATTTCCTGTTACAGGTGCCTGACTTGAGCCTTGGGAATGGAGAGGAGTAATCAGTAAAGCGCTATAAAAACAGATCGTAGTGGAAGAAGATTTAGAACAGAGTGAACAGCATGAACAAAGGTACACTACAAAAAACTATGCAAATTTTGTTAATTTACTGGAATGAAACATGAGCCCCAGTGAGTGGACCAGGCAAATAATAAGTCAAGAAAGTAGATAAGGGACAGATCGTGAAGGTTCTGGTATGCAGATGATGGAAGCTTCAATTTTATCATGAAGACAATAAGAAGCCATTACAGAGCTTCAAAAAGGAATAATATGATCATGTTAGTTGTCAGATCAGTGTTTTTCCAACACTGGAAAACGTTTTTTAAAAATTTAGTAGATGGCAAACATTTTTTTAAAATGAAACAGAAAAGAACTGAAACTATCACATTGCATGGATGTAAGGGTATTTTTATCAAACTTTAGTAGTCATTTGTTGTTGAGTCAGTCTCACTCTGGCACCCAAGCTGGAGTGCAGTGGCATAATCATGGTTTCACTGCAGACTCCAATTCCTGGGCTCAAATAATTTTCCCACCTCGATCTCCCAATTATAGGTATGAGCAACCCGTACCCAGCCTCATCAAACTTTTGTTTCAATTACTCAAATATATACTGGGTTGCAATATAAAGTATATTTCTTACTGGTGGCAAAGTCAAAAAAGTTTGAGAGCCACTGTTTTACAGTTACTGGTGTTGTGTAGAGAATGGATTTGAGCTCTCCTTCTCCATTAGGAAGTTGACACAGCAGTCCAGATAAGACATAGATCATGAACTAAAGCAATCGCTATAGGTGGATGAAAAGGAACAGCTTCAAAAAATATAAAACAAAAACTTGGCAGAAATTGTATTGACTAGATGTTAGGGGAAAAAGGAGATGTTCAGCTTGACTGAGATTTCTAACCTCAACTGTTTTATGATTTGACAGGCACATTGTCAGATACACTAAGAACAGAGAAGTACCTCTCCACTTTGTTCTACTCTGTTTCTTCCACACAAACCACATTTCCTTCTGTCCTTCTCCCTGGAAAATGGGGTTCAGCCAAACCAGCACTCACAACTACCCTAAGGAAACTGCCTTTGTTCCTGTCAATTCACCAACTCCTACATCCATTCTTCAGTCAGTCCTTCTTATCTACTTCTATCCTATATGTGACTTTACACAGATTCTTAAGTTTTGTTTTTGTCTACACTAGAAAAGACAGAGTTACACTAAAGTCAACAAACAAGGATAAATGCTAAATGTTACCCAGTCTTTCCCCATCCTACAACTGTTTGCCCACATAATCTTCCCTCTACTCTCAAATTATTCTATTCATTATCCCGAAACATTTCTTCAACCTCTTGCTTATTTGAAAAGGATCGCTTATTCGAATCCTTTATAACCCTCGATCATACAGATCACATTTCACCCATGAAACCTTTCTAATACATTAACCTGAGAGTATTCTTATCCTCCTCCAAATTCACGACACCTCTCACTGGAAAATTATTGATTACCTTTGGCATTTCCTGCCTATCCTTCTATACTACCATATTTTATCAATTAAAAGGTACCCTTTTAAAAAACATTTCTGAAATCAGGATTCCTCTTACAATTGCTATCAGACAGAAGGCAGATATGATGCTGTCATTGCTTACACATGTACCAATAACAAAACTGCCAGGATCAACGCTTGCAGGGAACAGTTAACAGCCTGAAAGAAATTCCCAGAAACAATACTGGGAATACAGGAACACCCTTTTCACCCCCAAGAATAAGATGGACTGGGGAGAGAGTAGAAAGTGGTGAATCCCTAAACAGGAGTCAAAATTAGGCTGACTTCGCACAATTTCAAAGCCAAAGGCCAGCACCAAAGCCTTTTTGTTCTTTTATGAACTTGTCAAAGGAATGCTATATCCCCAATACACACAGAGGATTTATATAGAAAATTACAAATCTCAAAAGATCTAAAAATCAACTTTCCATATAACTCTGCAATGCCCCTACTGGGAATATACCCGGGAGAACTCAAATCACTCTATAAAAAAGGATACCTGCACACGTATGTTTATTATAGCATTGTTCACCATAGCAAAAACATGGAACCAACCATGCTGCCCATTAAAGAGGACTGGATTTTAAAAATGTGGTACATATACACGATGGAATATTATGCAGCATAAAGAAGAACAAAATCATGAACTTTACAACAACCTGGATGGACTTAGAGTCTATAATACTGAGTGATCTTTCACAGAAACAAAGAACTGAGTATCACATGTTCTCACTCATAAGTGGACCTTGAACAATTATCGTAATACTGTAAGAAAAAGATTGGCAGTAGCAGGAAACTACTGGGAGGGGAGCGGGGAAGCAGGATTGGCAGTAGTGGGAGTCTGCCTGGGGAAGAGGGGCCACACCTCATCAACAAGGGTACCTGCATCATGAACATTTATATACCTAACCCTGAGTTGTACCCCACATCTTTAAGATAAAAAAATTAAAAGTTAAAAAAAAGAAAATTACAGATATTAACAACTAAGTCAAAAAACAATTCAGAAGACTAAACATGAAAAATTTAGCAATTCCTTAGTGTGTCTTTTTACTTGCATTTTCCTTCTTATTGAATGTGCTGGGTTGACATATTACAAAAATCTATGTCTAACTCTAAAAGAGCTCTTTCAAATAAGAATTCTAAAATGCATTTTATTTTAATTGGTAATGAAGTCTCTTACATTTAAATTTATTGCATCCCAGATTCTTTAGATAGCATGAAATATGGAATTCAGCATTTCTACTGTTTCATTTTCCAAATATCTGCCTGTATGATAGACTGAATTCCCCTCCACCGCCCTGAAATTCTTATGTTGAAGCTCTAACCTTTAATGTGATGACATTTGGAGACAAGGCCTTTGGAAAATAATTAAGTTTAGAAGAAGTAATGAGGGTGGGGCCATCATGATAGGATTAGTGCCTTTTTAAGCAGATACCAGAGGGCTTGCTTACTCTCATACTCTGTGCCACCTGAGGACATGGCAAGACAAGAATGTAGCCATTTACAATTGAGGAAGAGTCCTCACTAGGAAACAACCATGCCACACCCTGACTTCCAGTCTCTACAACTGTGAGAAAATAAATGTCTGCTGTTTAAACCACACAGTTTATGGTATCTTGTTAAGGAACCTTAGCAAATTAATATAATCTAGTTACCTCAACTTAAGTCCAGGATCCCAAAGGTCGCATGTCTAGCCTGCTGTATGCCCCTTTTACCAAGCATTATACTATATATAACTACTATTCAATTCAATAATGGAAACAAAAACCCTAAATACAACAATCTATTTGCCAATTATACCCACTTAACCCCTAGATTACTGGCCATAGTTCTGTACTCAATATAGGAAAAGCAATGTCATCACCAACATTCAGGGAAAGGAGCATAAAGGACCAAGGGAGGCTTATTCTAGTTAAAACCCTCACACTGGGCAGGGTAAAGATAAGGCTCTTAACATACCTGGCTCCTTCATCTGCAATTCCCTTCCTGTGTCTCAAAATAAATGGGAAGACTATTGATATTCTCGATTAGGCACGTGAAATGCTCAACATTTATCCTCATTTCTCAACAGAAAATCTCCCCATCAATTTTATGATAACCTAAAGCCAGTGCCCACTTTGAAGTTGAAATGCAGACATAAAGGGGCTGGCTAATATGTCACTAGGCATAGATTTTACATTTATAGCAAAAAAAAAAAAAAAAAAAAAGATTGTCTTCTGCATAGTGCACAGGGAAGAGCTCTAAACCAGTTAAAAGAAAAAGACCAGTCCATAAATTTATAAGCAAAATACCCCTCTTACTTACTATGTCCTAAGTTGCCAAAGTATGGGGAGTAGGAATAGCCAACTTTCCCAGCCTTTCTCAAAAGGTTACTCTTTAGATTCTTTTCAACTCTTCATACTGCTTTAAACATGCTGAGGACTGTATGATTTTCCCTGATTGGCCCAGTGGTTTGCAATGCTTTTGGAAATAAAACAGACAAGTATATATATATATATATATATATCTTTCTGAAGGCACTGAAAGTGAATCAAGACTCTGACATTGCTGTGGAAAAAAACTTTAGTGTCTAACTCAGTCAATATTATACATTTTCTGAGGGTCTCCAATAGCCAGCATGTTTTCCTAATGTTCTTGGTAAAAGGTCATCTAATTTGAAGTATTTAGCTTTTGCCTGAAATTGAAGGAGAGAGTGATTAAGTAGAGAAGAAAATTAATACAGGGAAGTAATTACTTCCATGACATGTAAAAGAACAGAAAGTTGACATTTTCTCCTCCAACATGTTACTTTTTAAGTATCCTATTAAGTGTATCCTCTTATGTTTTCCTCTCAAAAACTCTCTGAAATACCCCAGATATAAATTGGGGCGGGGGGAAGAAGACTAGCTAAAGATCTGAGGTGTTCACATTATGGTGTTAACTATCCTGTCAAAGAATGAGATATTTTGGTTAAGTCACTATTCAATCAATCAAGCCATGATCACATCACTGCACTCTAGCCTGGGTGACAGAGCAAGACTGTCTCAAAAAAAGAAAAAAAAGGTACACATTACCACAGAACTCTGTAAACTTTTCAAATCTTCCAACCAAATACCAACAGAGGACTAAAGTTCCATCTCTCTAAAGTGACGGCTCACCCCTTCTGGCGGACAAAAGGAGCTCCATGCCTTATTTCCAGCAAGATAAAGAAGAAATTTTCTTTTGTTTTTTTTAAATATGTGGGGTACAATTCAGGGTTAGGTATAAACATGTTCATTTTGCAGGCACCCTTGTTGATGAGGTATCCCACCCCCGCCCCCGCAGCAGTTTCCCACTACTGCCAATCCCACCCAAGAAATGTTTTCTGAATGCTTCCTGCCTAGGACTCAAGAAGGACCAATGTAGTTCTCTGGAAAGGAGAAAAAAAGAGAAAGAAACTAGCTTTCCCAAGGCAAAGGAAGTCCTGACCTACCTCTTCAATGGCTGTGTAAGGGAGAGACTTCAGCATCAGTTCCCTAGACTATTTATGCCAGTCTCCCAACTGAAGCTCTGCCTCCACTTTCGCCTCAGTTGCAGGTCAACAGTGATCTTTCTAAAATGCACATTTGGTCATTTTCAAGATGCTACAGGTTGAGCATCCCTAATCAAAAAAACCTAAGATTCAAAATGCTACAACATTTGAAACTTTTTGAGCACCAACATGATGCTCAAAGGAAATGCTCATTAAAAGCATTTTGGATTTTAGATTTTCAGATTAGGGCTCAACCAGTATATTTTCTGCCTCTATTCCAAAATCCAAAAAAAATCCAAACTCCTAAAAATTTCTGGTCCCAAACATTTCAGCTAAGGAATATTCAACCCATATTTCAAACTCTTTCAGGTTTTCCTATATTGTTTAGGCCCAGCCTCTTTGCAGTAGACAAGGAACTTTTGGAGAGCAGGAGCTATATTTTGTTCATCATTGTGACCCTGGTTCCCAGCCCATTGTTTGGCATACGGTAGATGTTGAATGTTGAATAAATGCAATCCTACTAGCCTTCTAATCTAAAATCAGTAACCACCATAGGAAATCGTAATCCTGAAATACAAAGAAAAAAAAAAAAAAAAGCAGAATCATAAGAGATAAGCTCCATGGCAATATGAGAAAGCAATGGTTGCAAATAATTAGATTATTTGTTCAAACACATATGCAATTACTGTCCATCCTCACATAATTTTAAGCATTTATCCATAGCTCAGATATGTATCTTTTAAGGCTGCAATTTAAAAAGCATTATTGGCAGACACGCTTCTCTGTAATTGTTCTGATTAAGTAGCCTGTGTGGTTACATTTTAGTATCTGTACTAAATGTACTGTGTGGTTACATTTTTTCTTTTATGAGGAAACACTAATTTTAAAAATTAGTTTCTTGATTTTAAACATTAGTGTAATAAACACAAAATTAGTCTTCTGAAACATTATGGCATTAATAATTGTTAAAGATAAGGTATAACCCTGAAAAGGGTTTTAAGAATGCGTGGCATATACAAATGGTCACTTGCTCAATAAAAATTAAATTTCCCCCTTCCATTAGAGAGAAAAGCTTTTCTTAAGCAGCATGACAGGATGCCATACCTGTGTGAAGGACAGAGAACTGCAGCCTCCAGGTCTGTCACTCTGTTTCCTCCCTCGGGCACTAGGAATTTCAAATAAAAACTTATTTTAAAGTCATAAATCACTGCCCAAATTCAGATACTATGACTAATTCAAAATGAGTTAAAATAAACATTTCCATATCCAATTATGTTATGTAGAACAGAATTTAACATTTGCTTTTAAAAATGGTACTTAAAGCTTATTTTACAATTTCCCCCTTATTTTATTAGCCCTTATAGTGGTAGGATCAGGCCTGGTAATGAACTGAAATGAAGAAGCCCATATCACTGATTCAGGCTTTAAACCAAGGTTTTCAAGAATTGGGGGGAAAGAAATATAAATAAGCTGTACAGGACTAGCAAACTTCTATAGTAAAGACACCTACATACTCAAGAGCTTGCTCTGCACTTATGAGCTTATGGCTTTAGCAGCAATTTTGAGTCTCAATTGACACATCTGTAAAATGAAGCTAATACACTTGCCTCCTCAGCTCATAGTGAAGGATTGTTGTGATGATAAAATATGTGAAAAATGCTTTGCAATATAAAGCACCAATATATTGACTACTATCCGAGTTTTTATTTGTATTTTTCAAACAAAATAAAGATATCTTTCTAGCAACATCTAATCATTTTCATTTATATAATCTAATGCAAATATTTTTCAGCACTGCACCTTCACAACCTCCTCAACCTTTTAGAAAGTGATTTTCCCCCTTAGTGTTTGATTTGTGTTTAAATATTAAGTATTTAGACAAAGGAGCATCAAACTTTATTACCACTTAAATTAAGTGGAGCTGGGTATAGTGGCTTACGCCTATGATTCCAGCACTTTGGACAACATAGCAAGCCTGGGCAACATAGCAAGCCCTTGGGAGGGTAACTTTGGGCAACATAGCAAGCCCTGGGCAACATAGCAAGCCCTTGGGAAGGTAACTTTGGAATATTTTCTTCAATTCATCTGTTTTGAAGGACTGACTGTTAGTTGAGACAATAGTTTCTATGTTTAATACACACATAATTTCCTTCGTTATTTAATTATTGGCAAATTTAACATTCGCCTTTGCTCAATTAACTAGATATTACATCAGATGCGACTTAATAAACTTTACCTCTTTTACATGATTAGATAATTTAAGAGCTCTTCACAGCCTTAGTTCCTTTTACTTCATTAAGTTTACTCTCCCACCACAAAAAATAAATTTGAGTGTTCCAAAAGTCTTTTTCATAACAGCATTATATATATACTTCAAGAAAATAATGAATCTTTTGTTCTTTATCATCTCAAATTGTGACTTTGTCCTCTGTAAATTAAGCAGACCACAGGGGGCCCGTTCTCACTGGTAGGTAAAAAACTTAATTCCCTCTACATGTTGAGACTAATTTAACTTACTAATATTTCTTTGTAAAATCATGTATGTATATGCATTTGACACTATCTGTTTCAAGGAAATTTCCCCCGAACTGCCAATATTATCTTTTTCTATTTTGAGAGGTGAGAGAGCAAAAAAGACAGAACACAGAGCAAAGAAACAGAAGATTAAGAGAACACTGCTGTGCTGCTTAAGGATAACATGATCAGAGTCTATATGATCACCTGTGAAAGAAACTTTCAGGAAAAAGAGAGACTTGGAGACCAGGATAGGAATTGGAGGCAGTAAACGGTACTTTACGGAAAAACCAATCAGAGAGAGTTTAGGCTCCTTGTTCTCTTCTGCAGTTCCTGGGAGGATTCTCTATTATTTTTTCTTTTTCTTTTTAGTTGAAGTCTCACTCTGTCAACCAGGTTGGAATGCAGTGGCATGGTCACAGCTACCAGTCTCGACCTGGGGGCTCAGGCAATCCTTCCGCCTCAGCCTTCCAAGTAGCTGTAATTACAGGTGTACACCGCCACGCTTGGCAGGATTCTCTATTCTGAGCAAGCCAGTATTGCCAAGGTCTTAAGCAGGTCATAAGGTATTTCTTTCCATCTTTTTTTTTTTAAAAGGGAGGACGGGGGGGACTCACTCTGTAGCCTAAGATGGACTGCAGTGGTGTGATCATAGCTCACTGTAACCTCCAAATCCTGCGTTCAAGTGATCCTTCACCTCAGCCTTCAGAGTAGCTAGAACTACGGAGGCATGGGCCACCACACCTGGCCATGAGCTTATTTCAGACAGGTCTTTTCAGAGTGAGTGGTAAGAGTGAAGCAACGTGGGTCAGGAAGCAGTTAATGAACTGCATGTAGCGGGGCAGGTTACCGCAAAGCATGTTTGGAGACTCCTAAAATGTAATATAGGCATTTTGAGTTTGGGAAAGACTAAAACCCAAGAATGATGAGACTGCCTAAGGTCAATCCGATTCAGACAATGGCAGTTTCTTCTGGGGTCTACTCAGTGTTGGATTTGAATTCCTCCTTCTGGCTCCCTCCTTAGTTTTGATTAAAACAAGGGGTCAGAGAAGTTCATGCAGTACACATTTTGGTACACCATGAACTATAAGGAGTTATCTTCCAATCTTTTTCACTGTTACATTAAAGAAATCCAGGAAATTAAGAATGAGTTGGCAACCTTTTCTCCTTAGGAGCATGCAAGCAAAACTACAGTTAAGAAAGACTTGCCCATACCTGCACACTGGTGTAGTTCTCCAAGTAAAACTGGCTCTCTATTGTTTGAAATTGTTTAAAGAACATGGGCATCCTTACCCCTCTCAAGGTTACAGTCTACCCATCAGAGATTCTATTCATACTTCAAGACCCTGCTCTAAGCTACCTTTTCCTGGAAGGTTTCCTAGACAAATCACACAGAAAAATTAGTTTTCCAATATCTGTACTCCTTCACAGGTATATCACTCACACCCAAGTCTTCATAGTCCGCTCTCTATGGAAAACTAGTTTTGGGCAGTCTTCTTATCCATACTGGACTTCTAGATTCCTCTTAGGAGAGGGGCTGTATTTCTACTCCTTTGAAAACCCTTTGAGATCTTGGAGTAAAGGGCACTTAATTGCCATTATTTGAGTGGTTGAATTTAGAGTTATAACAATTAGAGGACAAATATTTTAGTTTCAAGTACTTGCAGCAGCCCTCACTAGTAAGTTCTTTTTGCTATCACTTTTGAGGTGAGCTGCAGCACCAAATGGTGTCCGAGAGTTTAAGGAAACTGGCTCTCTATTGTTTAAAATTGTTTAAAGAAAATGGTAGATTTCAGTTGTTTCCAGATCCTGACCTGAAAAATGTAAGTGGCCTAAATGGAATCAGAAGAGAATATTTGTTAGCCTTATAATCATTCCCATATGCACCCACACACAACCACAAACCCTGCAAAAATGAAGACTGCGAGCTTTGAAACATTAGCTTCTTCTCTACTGCTCTAACTACACTCAGTTGACAGACATAACGTGAGCATCAACATATGCCAAGCATTAGGAAGACCAGATTAAGAATCTAGTCCTAGCACTCTCTCATTAGATTAGGTTATATATTTCCCAACCCTTTAAATCAATACCACCTTCTTGAGAAACATAAAAATATCACACTCTTCTATTAAACCTGGCTTTGTAGTAACCCAGCACAAAATTACAAAACTATATTCTTTTCTAAACAAAACTAACTAGAGATTCTGATACATAGTCCATCAAGCTCCTCCAACTACATCTCCCCATCTCCATTTCCACAGGACTATGAAAGATCCCACTGGGTTTTAAATCATTCTAGAAGACTCAGGAAACCCACATTACAACAATATCTGGGGTTTGGCATTTCTTCTGAGAAAAGCTATCTAAAATCTAAGTCAGGAATCTCAAAATCAGTCCCAAAGTTAAAAGAAACAAGATGTGAAAGCAATCCAGAGGCATACTTAAGAAGAAAAACAAAATTAAAAGCAAAGGCCAAATGGCATGACCTATGGCTCTAAACGTGAAATATCCTTTTACACCCCCTTCCCCCCAGCATTGGACAAACCTAAAAACTGGGGTTACTGACTAGAATTTAGCTGAACTAAACTAGAATTGAATAAAGGGTAAACTCACAAAGTTAGGAGAGAAATATCTACAAAGGTAGATACAATGAAAGTCTTTCCTTCTTCCTGTAGGATATGCTATCCCTGCCCTCCTTCTCCACACAAAAATAACTAAGATTTTTAAATGACATTTTTGATTAAAGAACACAAACTGCTGAGATGTCTCAAGCTGCAAAGAACCAAAGACACAGACATATGTTAAGGACTTTTAATCTGCCCTCCATCGAACAGAATCTGTGCAATAAATGTCCAAAACCCAGTATCAAAAGGAAAAATCTGTTAACTACAGGAACACTTTATTTGTCTTAATTTTGTTGTTTATCTTGCCCCTGTTTTTCGGGAGTCATCCCTGAAATAGAGCAAATGTCTACAGCGACCAAAACGCTTCATTTTACTGCAACAGGTTGGCAACAGCATCTGTAGGAAGGTGGGGCTGCGGCAGAGGTGAGCAATGAAGGAAGCCAGTGATGCCTTAAGGCCAAGGCCACAGGGGCAAGCCCGCCAAGCAGGGACAGCCTCACGTTAACATTCCTCAAATCCCTCGGCCAGAGTGTCAGAAGAATCCTTTCTCTACCCCTGATAAAAGCCGGACGCAGGTTTTCAAAGACTTCACATACTTATTTTGAAATCTCCTTGGCTTAACCCAAAACCTATTTGTGCGAGGGCTCTGTGGGTGCCAGTCCATTGTATCACCTCAGGCTGGTCCTGAAGCTACTATCAGGGAGGAGGTGCGGAATTTCAGAACACCGAGGAAACCTATGTTTTTAAAGGCATATGCATATATGGAGGCAGGAACGTGGGAGGCAGGGATCTGTGAGATCTGAAGCAGGCACAGATCAAAGCTGTCCAGAGCCCCAGCACTCAGCCAGGTCTGAACCACGGTTGTGGCGCGTTCTCCCTCCTGAGCTAGGGAAGAAAAGTAATGCTGCCCACTTCCCTTCCTTCCATCACCTCTATATGTGGCAACAGGAGGACACACCCCCTGTCAACCCACCAGCCTCCATCAAAGATCTTCCCCATCCTTCGGTGTGCACCCTTAACCTAGGGCTCTGGGAACGCCCCGGCAGCCCAGCTCTCTTCTTCCTCCCCACCTGACGCCCCCAATTCCCTATCCCCTCCTGGCGGTCACAGCCACTGCCCGGGCACCTCCAACTCCCATTAGAACAACCAGCCCTCAAAGCCCTTTCGCTTTCTCTCCTCACACCAGCGTCCTCGACCCCCTCCTCGGACTCGCCACGGTCAGCCCCGGGTCCCTGGCACTGGAGGCCCCTGCATCGCCCCCGCTCACTGCGCCCATCCTCCTGGCCAGGTCCACGCCTCCACCCCGACCCGGAGCCCAAGCTCCTTCGGGCCTAGTCAAGGACATCACCTCCGCCCGGCCCACAACCCGCTCGCGGCGCCCGAGCAACCCAGTCCTCCTCCCACACGCAGGACACTCACCCAAACGTGACCGAGCGGTGTGGGAGCACGAGGAGCAAGCCGCGGAAGGTCTGTACGCGGCACCTCCCCTCAGCCGCCAGCTTTATAGCCGCCAACCCACCCGACTCCGGCACCGCCGGCAGGCGGCGGGAGGCGGGACGGCGGCCCCAGCAGCCAATCGTAACCGGCAGAATAGCCCGGTAGTGCCCGCCCCCCAGTCCAGCTTCCACCAATCGGAAGGAAAGCAGAGGCGGTGACGGCTCAGGGTTTTCCCTCGTGGCTGGAAGGGCGGGGGAAGAGGCGGGGACAAAGTCGGAGGACCGAGGAAGTGGTGTGAGAGAATGACGTAGGGTGGCACGAGAGTCCGCCTGCCAATGTCGGAGAGGCGAGAGACGGCGAGAGCCAACGGGAGCGGAGTGAGAGGTTCTCAGACCAATTGGAGCTAAGTGAGAGGCGATGGGGGCCAATGGGGACTCCGCGTCCCACCACTGGAGAGATGGTCAAGTGTGGGAGGCGAGCTGGTCCCTGCTGGGGAGTCTGTCACGTTGCCTGGCAACCAGAGCTAGGCTTCATCTGAAAGATTTCTGAAATACTGGACTTGATTTGAATTCAATCGTAAGGTTTTCTAGCAAAATTACAAGTTGAAGCAGAATGCTTCGCCCAGAATTTTTAAATTTGTAAATATCCTATAAACCTGTTTTGTAAATACCCAATATTGTCACTTTAATTTAAAACTACCCTGACTTTGAAAAACAATAACAACAACAAAAAATACCTGCTATTGACACGGTTCTTCTTAACTAAAGGTAAAACAAGATAACTCAAGGATTAGGCATAGGAGACTGCAGAAACTTGTCCAAGAAGGAAAATTGATCCTGAATTCAAGGACTTTTGCTAGGCCAGGCACTGAAGAAGGGACTCCAACTGGCCTCTTCCCCACTGTGTCTTCTGAGCTTGGTATTGGTCGGTGCCAAATAAAAGGTTGTTGAAAGAAGGGGCCCCATAATTGTCATCATAGCTAATCCGTAGGATAAGGACTGCCTAGCTCCCCCGAAAATAGAAAGGAGCAATTCAAGCTAGAGGGGGAATCCAAAAGACAGCAGTATCGTCTTACATAAACTCTGCCTCTGGTCTTCTAGTCAGATAGAGAAGCCATAATACTTAGCTTTGGTGAGGGACCATATGTGAGGTTCAGAGTTGTTTGTCTCCCCATCTCACTTTCATTACCAGGAATGCTGTTGATAAGGAGGGGTCATTGATAATTCTGTGCTTCACACAACTACTGTTATGTGAAATTTTTTATCCACTTTAGATGCTAACCTAGTAAGAGACATTCTCAGCAAAAAGGTGGCAGAATACGTTGGAAATGGAACTACTGTGAAGTGGTGGCATGAGTTACTTGGAGGAAGAGGACCACTGTCATGGATATCACTCCCTAATATTGTCCATGACATTCATTCTGTTCCAAAATCAATGTCATTTCATACCTATGTAGAGTAACTGATAAATAGACACATAACCTGATTGTGATCAACAGTAATTTTGGGGTGGGAGATTAAAATTCGTGGCATATTGAAATGTGTTGAAAGGTAGTAAGGACAAACAAGAAAGAAAAAGTTTTACCCTGAGAAAGGAATAGCAAATAATTCCAACTCTGAGAGTACACACAGGAAATGATTAGCCAGATGGTTATGAGAATGACTATTTTACACAACTGGAAATTTCCACAAGGCACAGTCTGTCTTCTTGGTGAAATTAATCTTCAATTAAGCAAAGTGAGCATGATTATTGATTATTGGGAAGCTGAACAATGGACAACAAAATGAATTAGTAATTAGATACAGAACATCTCAACTGAAAATTGAATCAGGCTCTAGGCTCAGGCTCTAGGATTCTATGAAATATAATAGGTTGTACCAGGCTACACAAATGTTAGCTATGGTTCATGCAATTGAGGACAAAATATACGTATATTTATTATACAAGGAACTTCAAGTTTTTTGAGTCATGATTTGACACAAGCACAGTAAAGCCAATGTCACACTTGAAAGTACATTTTAAGACATGTTAAAATGTTTTATTATAGTTTCTAAATTTAATGCCAAGTATTATTGATATTATTGATCAAATACTGTAGATGCTATACATCAAAGGTCAAGTATAATTTGTTGTACTGCCCTACTTTGAAAGAAAAAAAAAGATGAGAAGATATTATAATGATAAAATTTACTATTATAAATTCATGTGTTGAACATTTACTTTTTACCTCTGTGGCAGGGTCCATGTGAGACCTAGGCTGTCCTGTAAAATATGCACCAGCTACATGTGGCTATTGAACACTTGAAAGGTGGCTAGTTCAAAGCGAGATGGACTGTAAATATAAAAAACATACCAGATTTTAAAGACTTAGTGCAAAAAAAAAAAAAAAAAGAATTTATGTATCTCAATAATTTTATATTGAGACCATGTTATAATGATAATTTTTGGTTATCTTTGATTAAACAAAATATATTATTAAAATTAATTTTATCTGTTTCTTTTGAGTTTTTAATGTGGCTGCTAGAAAGTTTAAAGTTATAAATACAGCATGTGTGGCTCCTATTTGTGCTAGAAAACAAGAATACATAATTGAAAGATATAGACTCTGTCTTCAAAGAGTACATAGTCTAGGATGGAGGAATGGGAAGAAGAGGAAAATAAATATAGCAAGAGGCTGGATTTCATACTACACCTCAAAAGCAAAAAGTAAAAAGGCAGCAATCTTTATTTTTGTGTAAGGAGTCAACGTTTTACAGTTTCTTTCACACTAGTTAATGGGTTGGGGGGTGGAGTGGGAAGAACTTCAAATTTGCCAGTTAAAGTTATCTCCATCTCTTCTGGTTTCAACAGCATTATTTGATCTAAATAATCAATCAACTCAAGTGTAACTCCCTGTCAAGTGTAGTTCTCTGCAAGCCCTCTACTTGGCAAGATGGCATCTGGGTTTTATGGAGCTTATTGGGTTGATGTTGTATCAGAATAGGGGGCTAGACTCTGCATGTGAGAGTTCTTGTACTGGCTCTTTGTGACCAGGACCCTACTTTGGCTCTCTCTGTGCTGCAGCATCCTAAAGGTCACCACAGCTTTCACTGGTTACCCAACCCTGCAGTCTGCCCTCAGCTGCCCTATAATAGCCCTCACCTCCAGGTTCACAGAGCTCCTCTTGCAGCAGAATCCCTCAGTCCTGCCAACCAGAATTGCAGCCACCTTCTTTTCTCTGCATGACATGAGGAAGTCTTTCCACACTGCACAATAACACTAGTTCTATTCTAACTGCTACATTCCAAAGTAGGTTTGTGACTCCAAGATGTTCTCCTCTCTCCAGATCCCTGGAAAGTTCTTAACGGGAACTGGATAGAGAATCCCACTAAATAAGCATTCCCATATTGACAACCCAGTATGGTTTCCAGCATGGCTTCCCTCTAGGATTTTACTTCATCTTTCTTCTTTCTCATGTCGCCCCTGCAAGGGTTATTACTGTGGGAGGATGCATAAAAAGTGTTTTTTATATAGGACAATTAGCAATTACAACATAGCAATTACAACATAGCCAAGAAACATGCCCAAAGGACAATGGAAGTTCAAACAAGTATCTAATCCAGCTACCTACTATTTTCTAGGCATTTTAATAGATGGGTTAGGAACAGTATCCTAACCCCCAGTCTCCAAGTAGACATCATTTTAAATTTACAATTGAAGAACTGGGCCTCAGAGGGTTTAAGTAATTTGCCCACAGTAATGGCAAAGCTGGGATTCAAACCCAGGTCTTATGTGCCAAAACTAATTGTTTTCACTATTCTATATGCCATAAAAAACACACTTGTGGCCAGAGACTGGAAAGAGAAGGTGGGTAGCTTTTCCCAAGAAGCCTCACAGGACAGTACTCATTTTTTTGAGGAAGTAAACATGCTCGACGATTTGGCCAGTTTCAAATACGATTACCTGGAAAAGTACAGAAATATAAAATGTGTAATCAAGAATATGAGATGGCCAGACACAGTGGCTAACATCTGTAATCCCAGGAGTGAGACAGGAAGATTGTTTGAGATCAGGAGTCTGAGACCAGCTCAGGTAACCCCAGTGTGACCTCATCTCTGCAAAAAATTAAAAAATTAGCTGGGCATGGTGGCACATGCCTGTAGTCCCAGCTATTTGGGGGGCTGAGATGAAAGGATTGCCTGAGCCCAGGAAGTTGAGACGGCAGTGAGCCATGTTAGTGCCACTGCATTCCAGCCTGGGAAATAGAGTTGAGACCCAACTCAAAAAAAAAAAAAAAAAAATCAAATAAATAAATAATAAAATGGGATATCGATTCACACATTTTTTTTTTCTAGGAACTGCCAAAATTTTAGTGTTTAATGTTAGTACAACTGACCAAGGTCCAAGATGTGAAGCTACCACGTTCAAGAAACTGGGGGTCAATCACTCTATAAACTAACTGCATTGTATGTGCAAAGAATGCACACTTTAGAATAGGAAATCTGTCTACACATAGTAGTTAGCTGCAAAAAGCCATTTGGTCTTCTCTTGGCTTGGACAAATGGTGTTCCAGATTTCAGTATAAATTAGTAGCAACCTTTAACTCTTCTGTGTGGCAGGAATCTTGTTTTCACCCTCCAGTTCTTCCACCCTAGCCTGTGTTATGAGGTCCATGATGTTTTTCTCCAGGTCATCGATGAGACTACTCATGTCATCAATTCTTCCAATGATCTGGTCAGACATGGTCTGAAATTTATCTTGCATCTGTTGCAGGAGTGAATGCACCACCGAGGTGAGATCCTGCACATTCTTAGGGTCAGTCTCGGCCATCTCCCCAGTTCCCAGCTTGGCAGCAATGTCTTGGCCACAGATATGTTTTAAAAAGCATTTCTTGGAGATACCTTTGACACATGCAGGCATTTCCTGCCCAGGCTTGATCATGTGTTTCCTATTTGTGGGGGAAAGTGTTGTAGCTCTAATTCTTGTGACTTCCAACCTAGCAAAGTAAATGCAACTAGGCAAGCATTGTTCTACAACACTACTTTTTTATGTTCCAGTCTAACCTCACTCTCAAAGTGAGAGTCACAAATTGTAGTCAATATTAAAATAAGAATAATTAAGCCGCAATATGCCCAGAACTGTTATCAACATGGTTACCAAAGCTGAATACTGAAGAAAAAGATAGAAAGAAAAGGAAATAAAAGTTTGGTTGCCATTTTGAATATTGTCTTGAAGCTCAGTTTCTGAGCTGAGAAAAGGATTCTAAATCACTGAACCTATATATTGAATATTTTTAGCTAAAAAAGTAGTAAAAATGTATGCTATAGCAAACATGAGAACGTTAACATTTCTTGTTTTAGATATTTTCTTATTTCTCCTAATTGGAAAGAAGAAAAACATTTATTGCTGTGTCTATTTTTTTTTTTTCTTTGTGAATGTTAATTCTTTAAACATAGAATGTTGTATTTCATCTCTCAGGTAAATATGAAGGTACTATAGAATACAAAAATAGGCAGGACCTATTTTAATCCATGCAAACATTCAGTTATTTACACTAAAGCCAAAATAGTTATAGTACACATTTGCCTTTCTTTTCTCCTCTTGACTTCTTAGCATGTAGACTTCTTTTCTATATTTAGGAAGTTCCCAGTACATGTGTTTTGATGTCTTCCTCTTACAATCAGAAGATGGGAACACCTCATAATCACTTTACCAGATCATCTAACAGTTGGAAAGAAAAAGCACATGACCTGGGTTCAGCCTGTCAGATGCATCCACCTGGGACTCTGAATCTGAAACTAGTGTTGGAAAGAAGCAAGGCAAGTAAATAATTCTTTCTGACAGTGGCTGACTGCACCATCCATTCTACAGAAGCAAAGGCCAAGAGTATGCTCAGGACCAGTGGTGCAAGCCACAGCACCGATATTCTGCAGAGGCAGCAGGCCCTTCCTGGTTGTTATAATCATGGCTGCTGGGCTAACTGATGAGCCACAGTTCCTTTCTGCACATTTTCCAATCCTGATTCTTCCCTGAAATTGTCTGAGATATCCAATATCATTTAATAAACCCCTTTCTGTTTCAGAAGTAGTGTCTGGGCACTAAGAGGGGAGGACATGTGAAGACACAGGGAGAAGGGGTCATCTACAAGCCAGAAAGAAAAAAAAGGAAAAAGAAATGGTGTCTGACACAATGGCTATCTATGGTTGCACCTCTCTGAAAGTTCTGTACTTCTTTTTTTTTTTGAGTTGGAGTCTCACTCTGTCACCCAGACTGGAGTGCAGTGGCCACTCCTGGCCACCGCAGCCTCGCGTGCTGGGCTCCGGTAATCCTTCAGCCTCAGCCTTTCAAGTAGCCTGAATTACAGGCATGCGCTACCACGCCTGGCTGATTTTTTTATTTATTGTAGAGATGAGGTCTCGCTGCCCAGGCAGGTCTCGAACCCACGGGCTCAGGCAATCCACTCACCTCAGCCTCCCAAAGGCGCGGGATTACAGGCTGAGCCACCGAGCCCGGCTGTACTTCTTTTTATGTTAACAAACAAATACTTTCCTCAGCTGCTACCTAGGTGCTCGATCCTTTCAAGGAAGCTATGGCCGCCTTGGGGTGAGACCCTCACTCTATCAGACAACTAGCAACTAGTCCAGTTGTGCCAGCCCCACACTCACCTGCACCCTGGCCTTCATTTCTGAACTCACTTGTATCTACTCGGTCTTCCTACTGCACGATGATGAGATGGCCAACACAGAGGATAAGGTCTATGCCTCTAATAAAGCAGATAGTGTAAGTGTTGAACCTTTCTGGCCTGGTTTGTTTTCAAAAGCCCTAACCAATACCAACATCAGAAGCCTTCTCCGCAGTGGAGGGTCCGGTGGACCCACACCTGCAGCTGGGGTTTCACCAGCAGGAGATTCTACCCCCTCCACCACTACTGCCCAAGCTGAGAAGTAGAATCAAAGAAGAAAGAATCTGAGGGGACTGATGATGACACATTCTTTGGTTTTTTTGACTAAACCTCTTTTGAGATATGTTCAATATAAAGCTGAACTCTTTAAAAAATAAAGAAAACCCAATCTCTAACATTATTTTATTACCCATATTCGCTCTGAAGATTATGAACATGGGATTTTAACTGGCAAGTGTTATAAATAATTCAACTGTGCCTGTGTCTTTTTTTCAGTAATCCTTGTGAAATTCAGAAAAGTAACATAAAAATGACTGAACCTTGCAGAAGGGGGATGCATGTAGAGGGAATCATTATGAAACACTCCTGGCCTCTCCATACCCACTTACTCCCTCCTCCCCCAAAAGGAAGCAATGATTTACCTAATTAGAGTGTTGGAAGAAGAAACCTGGTAGGTTTGACCCAGCCCATTCTCCTCCCACTTTGGAGCCTCAGCCTGCATGACCTCTGATGCCCTTGCCATGTAGCGTGCTTGCAGTATCAGCTCTGCCCTTTTAAAAAAGGCCTGACTTAGTCCACCCTTGCCTGTGGCTAGAAGGGAGAGTGTAATTCAGAGGCTTAGCATTAGGAAGCCCACTGATACTGCACACCTAGACCATGTTCTTAACCTTGACTCAGCAGTAACACAGGAATAATTTTAGTGCTATGACTGTTCAGAACTTGACAGAAGAGGACTTTTTTTTTAATTTAGCCCCCTCAGACTCAAAAAGAAAACTCAGGGTAACCCACAAGTGGTGTATATCTGTGTTTACACAAAGGCTTCTGAGAATCTTAAGTTACATTTTTACAATCTCTGTTGTTCCCATAAGGGACATTGAAATTTGTTCTTTTTAGATAACTGTGTTATATAGTCAGCTGATACTGGTAGATTCTGTTAGATTTTTTTTTTTAATCATTCTTTTATTTCTTTCCCAACAAAATTTTGTTTGTATTGCTTCCTTTTTTAGACTTCCTATTCTTATGGATTTGTGACTTTTTTAGAAAATCCATTTACTATTATTTTAGTCAGTTTTTACAAGGGAGAAAATATCAGTATATGCACAGTTCATATCCTTACTTGGAAGTCTCTGTACTGATTTTAGGTGGCTCCTCTACTAAAGGAGGTAGCCCACCCCCTCTCACCCACAGGAGTTGTTATCAGTTCATGCTGCCCCCAAATTCATAGAACACATGTCAAATTCTTAGGGGTCCCATTGAAGTTCCATCTTGTTTGAGGGGAGGAAAACAAAGCTTACCTCTCCTCACTAACTTGTCTCTTGAGCACGCCTCTTTCTGTTTTTTTCAAACCCCCCACATGTCGATAATTAGAGCACTCCTCTTTCAACTTGCTCAGGGTGCAACCACAGAAACAGGACCAATAGAAGATACATATTAAGAGATTTATTACAACCAATTGACTTACATGATTGTGGGGGCTGACTAGGCAAACCCAGAGGACAAGCCTTCAGGAAGAGCAGGCTGAAACTCTCCACTCCCAGCAGCAGCTGCAGTTCACTTGTGGAATTTCTTTTTCTTCAACGAAGTCTCAGCTTTGCTCCTCAAGCTTTTCAACAGATGGAATCTGGCCCACCCAGATTATCTAGATAATCTCCCTTAATGTTGACCAACTATGGAGATAATTGCATCTAAAAAGTACCATCTTAGCAACACATAGGCTACTGTTTGATTGAATAACTAGGGATTATAGGCTAGCCAAGTTGTCATATAAAAATGATCACACACTTGTTATGGGTTGGGTGTTTTTAGAGTTGCAAAACCAAACCAGAATTTCGTTTGAAAATCTGCTTTTTATTCTAACACTCACTTTGGCACTTTATCATGTCAAGTTAATTTTCATATGGCCCACGTTGATGATCAGCATAAGAGAATGGTCCAGACTAATGAATCTCTTGCTTGTAGCATTTCCTGTCCTTCCAGCTCACCCTCATCTTGCTCCATAACTCACTTCTCAGGTGTCTTAAACTGGCTGCAAGTTCTGCTGTTACAGTGTCACCCTGACACATGTTCCATTCCTCTTGGTTCACACATTTAACAATTATTCTGGCCATGCTAATGTTGTATGACTTCAGCTCCATATTCTCATAGACCACTCTGAATTTCCCACCCTATTCCCACCTTGTTCAAGGGACATGCCTTCCTCTAATTCATCCTATGATCTGCCTCCATATTGGGGCTAAAGAATGACTCTATCTTCTTACCACTCTGAACAGGAAAATGTCAAGCCAAGGAAAATCTACATCTTCTCTGCCAGTGACATAAATCAGTCATTCCTCATTACTTAGAGAATCAAATACCAAAGCCACAGCTATCCAAAGCCCTTCATTCATAGTATTCTGGCCTATTCTTATAGATTTTCTCACCAAACCAAGTGACTTGCTCTTCCTCAAATGCTGTCTGTATATCCCCCCATTTATTTTCTTTCCTTTTTTATTTTAGAGTCGGAGAACATGTGAAGATTGGCTACATAAGTAGATTGCATGCAGGTGAGGTTTGGGCTTCTCGCAAACCCTCTCTCCCCTGATAGTAGATACGGTACCCAGTGGATGGTGATATGTCCCTTATCTCCCCTCCCTCCCCTTACTGATAGTGCCCAGCGTCAGTTGTTCCTGCCTTTGTGTTCACCTGTCCAGTGCTTAGGGATCACTTATGAGTGAGAACATGCAGTATTCAGTTTTTTGTTTCTGTGATAGCTCTGTCAGAATAATGATCTCCAGCTGCTTCCATGTTGCTGCAAGGCATATGATTTTGTTCTTCTTTATGCCTACATAGTACTCCACCGTGTATATGTACCACATTTTCTTTATCCAGCCCACTTTTGATGAGTATCTGGGTTGGTTCCATGTTTTTGCCATTGTGAATAGTGCTACAATAAACATGTGTGTACAGATGTCTTTTTGATAAAGCTATTTATGTTTCTCTGGGAATAGAACCAGAAGTGGGATTGCTGGATCATATGGTAGCTCAATTTTTAGTTCTTTGAGAAAATGCCACACTGCTAGTTCCACTAAGGTTGAACTAGCTTACATTCCCACCAACAGTGTAGAAGTGTCCGCTCTTCTCCACAGCCTCATCGATACCTGTTGTTTTTTGATTTTTTTAATGATAGTCATCCTGAGCAGTGTTAGGTGGTATCTCGTAGTTCTGATCTGCAGTTTTCTGATGATTAGTGAGGATGAACATTTTTCATTGGCTGCTTGGATATCTTCCTTTGAGAAGTGTCTGTTTATGTCCTATGCCAACTTTTTAATGGGGTTATTTATTTGGGTTTTTTTTCCTGTCAGTTCATTTGAGTTGCTTATAAATCCTAGATGTTAGGCCTTTGTCAGATGCATAACTTGCTAGTATTTCTTCCCATTCTGTGGGTTGCCTTTTTATTCTTTTGATGGTTTCTTTTGCTGTGTAAAAACTTTTTAGCTTGATAAGGTCCTACCTGTTGCTTTTCAGAACTTGCCGATAAACATATTTCCTACTCCAATGTCCAGGAGAGTGTTTCCTAAGTTTTCTTGTAAGATTCTAAGAGTTTGGAATTTCACATTTAAGTCCATTTACTCCATTTTGAGTTAATTTTTGTGTATGGTGATAGGTAGAGATTCAGTTTCATTCTTCTGCATGTGGTTAGCCAGTTTCCCCAGCACCATTTGCTAAATATGGTTTTCCTACAATTCTGACTTGACTTTTGCTCTTCCTCTGTTAGGATGTCTTGTTCATTATCTCTACCCACCAAAATCTCCCATCCTTCAAAGTCCACAGCAAATGATAATTCCTGCATGATTTAATAGTTTGGGAGTTGGGTAGAGTATTGTGTTTAATTTCAGTTGTCAGGTATAAATTCCTCAGGATTTTTTTTTAAATTCTGTTTTAAAAGAGATCTGACTTCCAGCTTTTGAAACTATTATTACTTATATTTCCAATAACACAATTACTTTATTTTAAAATTAGAATTGTCAATGCCTTGATCTTTGAGAAAGATTTCTTAGAAATAGGTCCTACATTTAAATTTTTTTCCTTAAAATGTGGTATTGGATGTTAACTTTTATACAGTTCTGAGCACTGTGAATGTCTAGAAAGTATTTGAGAGATAATGGAAAACTAAACATCCTAAATTTAACATGAATATGCTTCTTTTTGATTCATAAAATAAAATCACATTTTTCAAAATAAAAAAAAAATCCTGCATGAATCCTTTCTTGATATCCTTGACTGGATGTCACGTCTCTCTCCTTTATATCTCTTATGGCATATACTCCTGCTTCTATTACAGTTATTCTATATATCGGAGTTATTTCTCTCCTATCCCTAGATTGAAAACTCCTTGGTAACAGGTGCTGTTCTTATTCATTTTTCTATTGTCTCTAGTACCTAATACAATGCCTTACTCAGAATAAATGCTTAACTATTTTCTGAAATAAATGTAGTTTCTCTGGTCATTCTTTCCATAAAAATTTTGTGCAATAAACTGCATGTACAGTCTCTAAAGCAGGAAACCTGACTTTGAGGCTCTCCTTGTTAACCCTCTCTTCTCTTTTATTTTTTCTTTCTTTCTTTCTTTCTTTCTTTCTTTCTTTCTTTCTTTCTTTCTTTCTTTCTTTCTTGCTTTCTTGCTTTCTTTCTTGCTTTCTTTCTTTCTTGCTTTCTTTCTTTCTTTTTTGAGTTGAGGGTCTCACTTTGTCTCCCAAACTGGAGTGTAGTGGCACCATCATGTCTCACGGCAGACTCAAACTCCTAGGCTCAAATGATCTCCTGCCTCAGTCTTCTGAGTAGCTAGGGCTATGGGTGCACACCACCATGCCCAGCTAATTTTTTGATTTTTTTTGTAGAGACAAGGACTCTTATATTGCCCAGAATATTCTCAAACTCCTGAGCTCAAGTGATCCTCTAGTTTCAGTCTCCCAAAGTACTGGGATTACAGGCATGAGTCAGCACACCCAGTCAGCCTTATCTTTTTGGCTCTCATTCTCTTCATCTTTAAGTTGAGAGATTTGAGCCAGATGATTTTTAGAGTACTTCCTATGTTAAGTTCTATGACTTTTCAATGCCTAAGATAAGAACGCTGACTTGCTTTCACAGTTCCGTAAGAAATAATTTTCCTCTGAAGAAGACATGCTATTTCATGTAACTGATTTGTTGGGATGATAGTAACTTGACAGAACTGCCCTGCCCTGCCCTATCTTGCCTTGCCTGGGGTCACTTGCCTATGGGATGACTGCAAGTGACATGTGAGCAAATGAGGAGAAAGAAGATAATTGAAAGCACTATCTCAAAAAGATTTGGGTGAACTGGAATTCCAGGATTTGAGGAAAGAGGGAGATTGTATCAATGGGTAAAATCAAAACAAAGAAGCCTCTTGGGGAATGAGATAATTTGTTTAAGAAATTTTACTCTTCTGATTTTTTAAAATAAACTTTTAATTTTAAAGTAGGTTTACAGAAATATGCTCCACACTGTTTCCTCTATTGTTTATGTCTTACATGCGGTATATTTATTTAGTTACTTATTTTAATTGAGGTCTCACTCTGTCACCTGTCGCCCAGACTGGAGTGCAGTGGCACAATCACAGCTAACCACAGCCTCGACCTCGTGGGTTCAGGCAATTCTCCCACCTCAGACTTCCAAGTAGCTGGGACTATAGGCATGTGCCACCACACCCAGCTAATTTTTGTGTGTGTGCGTGTATAACGAGGTCTCACTCTGTTCCCGCCTCGGCCTCCCAGAATGCTGGGACTACAGGTGTGTGCCACCACACCCAGCTAATTTTTTGATTTTTGTAGAGACAAGGTCTTATTATGTTGCCCAGGCTGGTCTGGATCTCCTGGGTTCAAGCAATCTTCCTACCTCGGTCTCCTAGAGTGCTAGGATTATAGGCATGAGCCACTGCACCCAGTCCATACGGTCAATGTTTTTTTTCACAAGTTGAACCGATATTGATACATACAATTAACTAAACCTACACTTTATTCAGTTCAGGATCCCTTTCCAAGTACCACAGTACATTACATCATTATATCAATTTGTGCTGTGACAGTTTCTCAGACTTTTTTTGTATTTGATGAAATTGCTAGTGTTTAGAAGTACCGTATTGATCAACTATTTTGCAGAATGGTCCTCAACTGGGGTTGTCTGATGTTTTTCTAATGGTTTGACTGGGGTTGTGGGTTTTCTGGAGGAAGACCACTGTGCTTAAAGTGCTATTCTCATTAAACCATTTCAGGGTTACATACTATCAACTTGATTTGTCACTGTTGATGTTAAACATGATCCTCTGGCTGGAAAGGGTTTACCAGGGTTCCCCACCGTAAAGTTACTCTTTTCCCACTTTCCACACTATGTTCTTTAAAAGGAAACTACTATGTGAAGCTGGAACATCAGAGATGGTACTACTCTGATTTTATTTCCTAATGTCCCCCAGATTTATATTGTTTTTCTCATAGCCCTATTGTCACACTGGCCCCACCAACTATCCTTCTCTCCTTCATTCCCTGATGTAGCAGCAATTCCCCTGTGACAGATGAATCCCTATGAAAAAAGCATTCCTTTCTCACTACCTCCTTTCCACAGCAATTCAGTATATTAGCCACTACTGTATAATAAATCACCCCAAAGCTCAGTGATTTAAAACAGCAATCATTTATTTGCTCACATGTCTGCAGTCTCATGTTACTAGGGGTCAGTTAATCCAGGTTGGGTTTAGCAGAATGACCCTGTTTGAGCTGTGGGTCTGGCCAGCTTAGATCTCTGTGGAGTGTGTTTTCTTTCTGTGACACAGAGGGAACATCTACCCAGAGTGGAGGATTCTTATGGCAGTGACAGAGAGTAAGAGGGCAAGCACCACTGCACAAACACTCTGCAACCCCTGTTTGTACCACAAGTACCAACATGCCAAAGTAAGTCATATATATGGTCAAGTCCAAAATCAAGGGGATGGGAAATACACTCTTTTATGGAGTAACTGCAAAGTCACATTGTAAAAGGTGTGGATACAGGGAAGAACAAAGAATTTAGAACAATAATCTAATATGCAACAGCTGATTAAAACAGACTCAAGTCTCAGTGCATGAAAAACCACTTGTTTGACACCATTTTTGATAAGGAGGCTGGGTCAGAAAACAGTAAGAGTTATTGTCGTTGATCTTCAGCCACAGCATTGAGGAAGTAGGCTTGGTAGAAAGCAAAGCAGAGGGGAAAAACAAAAGCAACACATTGTGATGCTCCCAAATTCTTCTCTTTATCTTGAAGAGTTGTAGCTATATTTCATCTTTTGCTCTTGTGTTCTCTTTTTCTTATACTCTCCCATCCAGGTCTCAGGAGTTTATGGGTGAAAAAAAAAAGAGGGGCAAGGGAAGGGTAGGCTATAACATTTCTCAAACTTCTCCCCAGTTCAATTAAAATCAATAAAACAAGCTATTTACCTCCATGCTATGAAACAAATAACTCCTATGACTGCAAGATAAGGACACATTATTCTGTTGTGCAATTAAGATATCTTGCAACCCCATCAACCTTATTGTCAGAAATCACCTTTCATTAATGTGACATTCCCACCCCCACACAGGGTCCAATTGTGCTCAAGGACAGGGGTTATTTCTGCTGCCTTGTTGCTACCTCAGCTATTATTAACCACATGAGGTGGTTGTTCTTAGGGATACAGAAGTCCTCTGTTCTATTAGTGACAGCCCCCAATGTCACCACTCAGGCCTTATGAAGAAACAACTCTCCTCTTAGCAATTCATTCTGAAGCACAATATAGGCCCTTCCCAAACTGCCATAGCATGACCGAAGCCAGGCTGTAGTATTTAACAGGTGCTCAAGTACGTTGAAAGGCAAAGTTACAACAAATTTGGTTGAAATATCTTAATTGGCTTTGATCCACAATTCTAGAATCAGGCAACACTTCATTTTATGAAATAGAATGAGTGTTTTGATGAGTTGAGCATGGGAGTTTAGCTTTATAGACAGAAAATGTCTAAAAAAGGGAGAAACAGAAGAAAAAATAGATTGGTTATTTCATAGATCTTTCCCTTCTAAAAGTTAAAACAGGAAGACTTCCATATCATGTCAGCTAAAACTGGCCTGTTTAAGGATCAACAAGTTAGTTTTGGCTTGGTAGCTTGAAACTCCAACATGAGTAACTCCGTTTTGGTTTGATTGGTGAGGTGTACTGCAGGAGCTCAGCCCAAACCAATGGTCTCCTATTAAATGTTATCTAACAGATGCTGGGAATTAGATTCTGCTCCAAAAAGAGAATAGTGACTGAGAACCTCTTATGTCAAGCACTGTGCTTTTTTTATCATCTCTGTTTGATGAACAAACCAACAAGGATTTCATTACAAGTATTCCAGTCAAGGCCTATTTGACCAAAACAGTTTTTTTCTCTATCATGTAATGCTGCACAAACAAGAAATCAAAGGTCAACATTAGCTTTAAAATTCATTTCATTTCATCACATGATTTTTTGCAAAATTTATTTAAACAAGAAACTCTCCTATTTTATTTACAATTTAATTCAACATATAAAAATACTTATCCCCATAGTTTTTAGGTATATTTTGTTTATTTAAAAAAGACCCATATATAGTTTCTAAGTTGTATGTACATTTTATTTTATTTTATTTTATTTTATTTTATTTTATTTTATGAGTTGGAATCTCACTCAGTCGCCCAGACTGGAGTGTAGCAGCATGCTCCCGGCCACCACAGCCTCAACCTTCTGGGCTCCGGCTTTCTTTCTGCCTCAGCCTTCCAAGTAGCTGGAACTACAGGCATGCACTACCACACCCGGCTAATTTTTTGATTTATCATAGAGACAAGGTCTCATCAAGTTGCCCAGGTGGGTCTCAAATCCGAGGGCTCAGGCAATCCATTCGCCTCAGCCTCCCAAGGTGCTGGGATTACAGGCTGAGCCACCGAGCCTGGTCTGTATGTACATTTTAAATAGTAATTGCTAACTCCACAAAAACTCACTCTGTAAGACAATTAATACTAACATTTTACTTGAATTATTTACATAGCAGTCATTGTGAGTATATTAGCTCCAGATAATATATACTGTCTGCTGTGTCTTCACTATCTCTGATTTCTCAGACATAGGTCTGGAGAAATTGTCCTGATTTTTGAGATTTGAATTGGGGAATTGGAAACGCTGAGTTGATCTTCTTATACCTGAAAAGTAACTTGAGCTCATTTTGGAGTGAGGAGCTATTTCTAAAGTAAAAAATGTATATATGTGTATTAAGTGGTTTACCCAAGTAAAATAAGATTTATTCAGGCATGTCCTTCCAGAGAACCAGAACTTTGCAACAGTCACCTGTGATCTACACGATTCAGATACTTGAAATAATATCTTACACAACCAGTATGACTTGCTTTACCTGCTGGGGATGCAAATACAGTAACAGTGCTTCTATTTTTTTCTGATCAACCCACTGCAAATCAATTTACCTTTATTCACACGAACTAGAGTATATTCTTGTCAAGGCCTCTTTATGTCTTCTGCCTTAATAGTCCAAGAATTCATTCCAAAGCACTCATGTTTTCCAGATACAAAGCAGAGAGATTTGAGTTACCACAGTAGCTGTGGTTGCTACCATAATGTTTTGTTACTGAATTCCAGATCCTGGGTCCTTTATTTGGCATCTTATACACTCAAGTAATTCACTGAGCATCTTTTACATACAAAACAGTAGGCTAGGAACCAGGGATATAGCAACATACTAGATATGGCTCCGCCCTTATGAGACTTTCCTGACACTGATATCCAGTAGATGATGTCCTTACTGGACCAGACACACAGGCCAGCTTAGGAAGACGGTCTATGATTGGGGTCCACAGTTAAAGCTCTCCTGGGACACATACAGGCTCAGACTTTATACCCTGTGTAGCAGAGACTTGAGAGTTTTGGCTCTCAACCATACACTGAAGTAGAAAGAGTCCACCTCCATGACCACACTGAGCTCATGTGAGAACCAACTGAGAGTACTCCTCCCCTTCAGGTGAGTTTCCCTTTGTGGCAAACAGTAGTTACCCTGACAGATTTTCCTGTCTCCAATTTCAGCAGCTAATGTTAGAGTGTTGGTCCCTTTTTTCCCAGAAAGCTCTGGCCTCCTTATGCAAATTACACACTTCTTCCCCAGAATTTCCATAGATCAGAGGGAGAAGATGCTGCTAAAAAAAGAGCCATAAAGAGGAGAGCCATTAATATATCATCTTTGCATTTAGGCAACAAATCCTGGAAGCCACTCATTACAGAACAACTGAGATGAGTGAGTTACCATTCCAAGGTGACTCTATCTCTGCCTTGAGCAAAAAATAGAGGCTGAAACAATTGAAACAATAACCTGCTATCATCTTTGGAGAGAGGAGCAGAAATAAAGAGATAAAACTCTTTTCTCAACTCCAGTGAAATCTTATTTATAGACCTTATTTCCTAATAAGCATTGTGATTTAAAAAAAAAACAAAACTAAACAACAAAGAGCAAAGTGATGCTCTTGGGGGGAGCGTGAAGACAGTAATTTTCCACAAAATAAAAAATATATAGTGTGTGACTTTATTGTTGTACACATGTGCACGTGTGTGTATGTATGTATAGAATGTTGTATATAAATATAAAATATTGTATATATTTATGCCACTGTATGTTTTATATAGGAAACTTTGGTTGCCTATTACTTTACTAGCCCACAAAGTCTAGAAATGGGTATTTCTCGTGTCTCCAAATGAATCTTGATGTCACTACCAGAACTGCCAATGAAGTTAAGTAATACGATGAGGTGTTCTGTTGATATGGTGAAATGAACTGATTAGGCTTTAGTACCAGACAAAATCCTCAGATTCCAGCCTCCACCACTTAATAGGTTCTCTCTGAGCAAACTGCTTAATCTCTCTGAGCCTGGGTTTCCCCCTTCCCCTACTTTTTTTTTTTTTTAAGTCAAAGTATCACTCTGTCGCCCAGGTTGGAGTGCAGTGGCATACTCATGCTCACGGCAGCCTCTACATGTGGACTCAGGAGATCCTTCCAAGTAGCTGCAGCTACAGGCCTGTGCCACCATGCCCAACTATTTTTTGTTTTATTGTAGAGATGAGGTCTCACCTAGGAACCCAGGCTGGAACCCCTGGACTCAAGTAGTCCACTCACCTCCAACTCCCAAAGTGCTGGGATTACAGGTGTGAGCCACAGCACCCAGCAATTTTTTTCTTTTGTAATTTGTGGTGTGGGTGGAGGAGTAGGAGGAGAGGGAATTACTTTTCAGGATTATTGTGAGGAATAATTGTAAAATTTCTAGTATAATAGACTGGTATTCACAACAGAAGAGCAATTAATATTGCAGTTTGAAGAAAGAAGTTCGTTCTATCCTTCATACGAGTTTTGTAAATTGTAACATGTCTGAAACTGCTAGTTGTCCCCTATATCTATTCTCCCTTTCTTCCTCCATGTGGCTAATGGCTGGCCAATGGCATGTGAGGGGAGGTACTATATGCAACCACTGGGTTATACACTTAGAATATTTCCTTTGTCATTTACACAGCATTCATCCTCCCTGTTATGGTTTAAACTGTATGCCCCCAAATTCACATGTTGAAGTCCTAGCCCCTAGTACCTCAGGGTGTGACTTTATTTGGAAATAGAGTTGTTGCAGACATAATTAGTTAAACTGAGGTTATTAGGTTGGGCCCTAAATCAGTATGACTGGTATCCTTAGAAAAAGGGGAAATTTAGACATAGAAACAGATACATGTAGAGAGAAGATGGTATGAAGAGACACTGGGAGAAGATGGGCATGCCTTTTACAAGCCAAGGAGAAATACCTGGGACAGATCCTTTTGTCATAGCCCTCAGAAGGAACCAAGCCTGCCGATACCTTGATTTCAGACTTTTAGACTCCAAAACTGTGAGACAATAAATGTCTGTTGTTTAAGCCACCTAGTTTGTGGCAACCCTAGGAAACTAATACAGTAAGAAAACCAAGAAGATAGGAGAGAGAGAGAGAGAGAGAGAGAACGCAAGCCAATGAGACAAAGCCACAGTCTTTTTTTTCTGAGTTGGAGTCTTACTCTTGTTGCCCAGACTAAAGTGCAGTGGCACGCTCCTGGTCACCGCAGCCTCGACCTACTGGGCTCTGGTGATCCTTCTGCCTCAGACTTCCAAGTAGCTGGTACTACAGGCGAGCGCTACCACACCTAGCTAATTTTTGATTTATTGTAGAGATGAGATCTCGCCAGGTCGCCCAGGTGGATCTTGAACCTGTGGACTCAGGCAATTCATTCGCCTTGGCCTTCCAAAGTGCTGGGATTACAGACTGAGCCACCGAGCCCGGCCAAAGCTACAGTCGTTTATAATTCCTCTTACTTTTGCTGTATTTTATTCATTAGAAGAAAATCACTAGACTCAGCCCACATTCAAGGGGAGGGGATTACATAAGGGCATGAGTACTAGATGGCAGAGATCATCAGAAACATTTTAGAAGATTGCCTGGCAGACTCAACACTTCATTAACTTCATTAACCTAAAGCTTATCTTAGAAAAAAAAAAATTGAGGCAAAGAATGGATGCTAATTGAGGAAGTACATTCTTTTTCGAGTTGGAGTCTCACTCTGTCGCCCAGACTGGAGTGCAGTGGCCGCTCCCGGCCACCACAGCCTCGACCTGCTGGGCTCCGGCGATCCTTCCGCCTCAGCCTTCCAAGTAGCTGGAATTACAGGCATGCGCTACCATGCCTGGCTGATTTTTTGATTTATTGTAGAGATGAAGTCTCGCTGCCCAGGCAGGTCTCGAACCCGTGGGCTCAGGCAATCCACTCACCTCAGCCTCCCAAAGGAGTGGGATTAAAGGCTGAGCCACCAAACCTGGCTGTACATTGTTAAAATAAAGAAAAATGAAAATTGATATATTTGAATCTGAATTATAAATGTCCCCATGTGAAAGCTAATCTCCAAAGATGCCCTCCCATGAACCATACCTCCTGGTATTTACTCCCTTGTGTAGTCCCTTCCCACATGGAATCTGGAAACTTGCTTCAATCAATTGAATGTGGCTCAAGACCTGGCAGCTTTCATATTTGTACTTTGGGAACCCTGAGTCATCAAGTCAAAAGTCCACCTACTCTGCTGCAGATACCACAGGAAGAGACCACATGAAGCAGTCACATGGAGCAGAAGAGACTCCGAGACTACAAAGAAAGAGAAATTTCAACAACCCAGCACCCCAAGGGGCTCAGCCTTCCTGTCATCCTCACCAAGGTGCTAGACACAGGAGTGTAGTCATTGAACTTTCTAGCTCCCATTACCTTTCAACTGTATCTGCATGAAAGACCCCAAGTGAGACCAGTATAAGAACTGTTCAGCTGAGCCCTAGCTAACCCCCCAAATTGTGAGAAATAATCTATTGCTGTTTTAAACCACTGTGTTTCAAGGTGGTGATTTAGACAGCAATAGATAAGTAAAATACTAGTTAATGAATACATGAACAGGTGTCTAGTGTCTATTACTTGCTAGGCTCTTACTACTTTTTCCCACATTATATCATTTAATTCTCTCAATAGTCTTGTGAATTCATGACTATATATATCAGTGCTGATTTGCAGTCTATATCTAAATCTATTTATGTTACTATAAAGGAATAGCTGAGATTGGATAACTTATAAAGAAAAGAGGCCTATTTGGTTTACGGTTCTACAGGCTGTGCAGGAAACACGGCATCAGCATCTGCTTCTGGTGAAGGCTTCAGGCTGCTTCCTTTCACTGCGGAAGGTGAACTGATGTGTGCAAAGACCAGATGGTGAAAGAGTGGAAGTAAGAGAGAGGAAAGGTACATGGTTCTTTTTAACAACAGCTCTTGTGGGAACAAATAAAGAGAGAACTGATATACTGTCTTGAGGACTGCATCAAGCCATTCATGAGGGATCCTTCCCAGTGACTGAAACACCTCCCATAAAACCCGCCTCCAACATTGGGATCAAATTTCAACATGAGGTTTGGGAGACAAACATACCAAACTATAGTAATAACTAATACTGACTTACCTATATCTGATCTTGTTCCACCTGTGTTATGCTCTTGAGATACATCTATATTGTTGCATGAGTTGTAGATTGCCCTTTCTCATTACTAAATACCATTTTATTATATGAATATAATATTTAAAATGTATTTATTCTACTGTTGATGGGCACTTAGATAGTTTCCAGTTTGGGGACTGCTGTGAACTTAACTAGATATTACTTAAGTATGGGATTTCTTGGCCATAGTGTAAGGGTATGAGTTGAGTTGATACTGATAGACAGTTTTCCAAAGTGATTTTATTAATTTACACATCCTCTAGCATACATAAGAGTTCCAGTTGCTCCCTATCCTTACCAACACTTGATATTTTTATCTTTTTAATGTTAGCCATTCTGGTAGGTCCAGGGTAATTCTGCAAGTAAAGACTAAAACAAGGAATCACCTCTTTTCTTCACCCTTTATAATCTCCAGTGCCACTATGGTCCCATGTTCTTCCTAAGCCTGACTTTTCTCATAGATTGTGCCATTTGCCATCACTGTTGTCTGGGTTTAGCAGTTGGTCTTCCAGAAGTTATTTTTTTTTCTGCCCTACTACTATGTAAAAAAGGTTTAACTCACTCATGAATATTACTCTGCCCTTGGAGAAAGATGAGCAGAGATGAAGATAAATCCATTTTAGGAACAGGCTAATGTCAGAGCTGGAGAGAAGAAGTAAAAGGGCACTAAATTCTGGTATTAAAAAAGTTTGAAAACACTGGAACCTGATCACACTGTTAGTATACGCTCTTACCCCAGGTCTTGACAGAATTTAACCCCCAGTAACCTTGTCACTCTTTAGCAGAGGCTGGCCATTATAAGAGTGCATGACTGCTCCGTGGTGTCTTGTTTTTAGTGTAATTGGCCAAATGAGAGGTCACTTGCCTACATGTATTTGTTTTATCAGTAAATATTTATTAAGTGTCAAATTCTGGGTGAAGGAAGATGATGTTGTACTGTTTGGTAGTTTATGTAAAGATAGAATGATAACAATGTGTAGGGAGCTGAAGCATGCCAGTTATTCAAAGTATCCGTTAGCGAATTATGAGGAAGAGCATAAGCATGGCATGAGGCGGGATGAGGTGAGCTTGGAGTTTCCCAAATTTACTAGAGGGAAGCAATGATTTTATAATTTTTTTAAAATGTGCTAGGATTGTCAAATGAGTATCACATTGGCTTTACAAATTGTGAAATATATATCAAGCCGGGCTCGGTGGCTTAGCCTGTAATCCCGTGCCTTTGGGAGGCTGAGGTGAGTGGATTGCCTGAGCCTACGGGTTCGAGACCTGCCTGGGCAGCAAGACCTCATCTCTACAATAAATCAAAATATCAGCCGTGCGTGGTAGCACATGCCTGTAATTCCGGCTACTTGGAAGGCTGAGGCGGAAGGATCACCAGAGTCCAGCAGGTCGAGGCTGCGGTGGCCGGGAGCGGCCACTACACTCCAGTCTGGGCGACAGAGTGAGACTCCAACTCAAAAAAAGAAAAAAAAAATATATATATATTATAGTTCTACTTGTTTTGTGACAGTATAAGATTTAAGACCTTAGAGGGATGAGTAATAATACCACATTTGGCTCATCTTTGTCTACTTTCCTACATTTTCTAGTTAAATGGAGTAGGAGTGAATGGAAGTATTTTTGATTGCTAGCCATACCAATTTGGACTGTAGTAGTAGTGAATGCTTAATGGCACCACACAGAGAATTCATATTTTCACAAAATGGAAGATCCTTTCTAACTTAGATTAAATTGAAAACTGCAGTCTCCTTTTGAAAGGCATCCAAACTCCTTTTGATAGTCTTCCTATCAAAAGGAGTAAATATAAAATTTACCTACCACCCCAGAGCAGCTAGAACACAGAAGCAACCATCAGAAACAGAAAGCAGAGGGGCTCTGCTGATAGAAAGGCCATTGCCAACTTTTAGGTGTCTTTAGGCAGACATTTTATAGTCATTGGAGGGCACAACATTCCCCAATTCAGTTGATATGAATTTCGTTACTTAAAATCTTAGAACTAGGAACAGCTTCAAATACACAAATAGAAAATTCTCTAAAATTTTTAGGAGGAGCTCTAAGACTTTAAGTAAATGACTGACAAAGACAAGAATAGTAGGTGATATAAAGAACTTGGATGGCTGGCTATACCTGGGAAATAAGTAAAATATGTAAAGCACACAAATAGTACAGAAAATAATTGTAATTTCTTCAAGTTTTCATTGCCTGCACTATACATAGTTCAGCTTTAGAGACGGACATTAAATTCTAGCATACTATCTAGATCTACAGAGAACAATACTTACTGTCAAGATGGTAAAAGTGCCACTTATTGGTTATGTTAATTTTCTATTGCTCCTTTACAAACTACTACAAACCTAGTTACTTAAGAATTTATGAGCACACATTCTGTAAGTCAGAAGTCCAGGCATAGTGTGACTGGATTCTCTACTTAGGATATTACAAGGCTGAAATGAAGATGCGAGCAAGGCTACATTTCCTTCTGGAAGCTCCATGGGAGAATCTGTTCCAAATTCGTTCTTGATGCCCACTGAATTCAATTGCTTGTAGTTGTAAGAATGAGGTTTCTGTTTCCTTGTCTGTCATCTGGGGGTCTTTCTCAAGGCTACCTGCATTCCTTACAATATAGTAATTTTATATCCTTAAAGCCAGTAATGGCACAACTAATCCTTCCTGTGCCTTGAGTCTCTCTGACTTCCTGTCTCTGACCTCTAGCCCCAGATTGATAAGGCCATCTGTGATTAAGTCACTGTCACCCAGATAATCTCCCTGTCTTTTTTTAATTTTTACTGTTTTTTATGCTTTTATTTTAGAGTTATGGGTACATGTGAGGATTTGCTACATAAGTAAATTGCATGCAGGTGAGGTTTGGGCTTCTTGAGAGCCCTCTCTCCCTCTGGTAATAAACATGACTCCCAGTGGGTTGTTGGTGTGTCCCTTATCCCTTCTCCTTTCCTCCCTCCATCAGCAGTGTCCATCATCTGTTGTTCCCACCTTTGTGCTTGTGTGCTCAATGTTTAGAGCCTGCTTATGAGTGAAAACATGCAGTATTCAGTTTTCTGTTTCTGTGATAATTCACTTAGTATGATGATCTCCAGCTGCATCTATGTTGCTACAAAGCACATGATTTTTGTTCTTTATGGCTGTATGGTATTTCATCATGTATATGTACCCACATTTTCTTTATCCAGTCCACTTTGGATGGCTATCTGGGTTGGTTCCTTGTTTTTGCTATTGCGAATAGTAATGCAATAAACATATGTGTGCACGGTGTCTTTTTGATAGAGCAATTTATGTTTCTCTGGGATTAGTCCCAGAAGTAGGATTGCTGAATTGTATGGTAGCTCAGTTTTTAGTTCTTTGAGAAAATACCACACTGCTTTCCACAAAGGTTGAACTAGCTTACATTCCCACCAACAATGTCACCAACACTTGTTGCTTTTTTACTTTTTAATAATAACCGTCCTGAACTGTGTGAGGTGGTATCTCATTGCAGTTTTGATTTGCAGTTCTCTAATGAATAGTGAGGCTGTGCATTTTTTCATTTGTTTGTTGGCTTCTTGGGTGTCTTCCTTTAAGAAGTGCCTGTTCATATCCTTTGCTCACTTTTTAATGGGTTTTTTTTTTCCTGTCAATTCGTTTGAGCTCCTTAGAGATCCTGGTTGTTAGTCCTTTGTCAGATGTATGCTTTGCAAATAATTTTCCCATCTTGGGTTTTCCCATCTCTTTTGATGTCTTCTTTTGCTGTGCAGAAACTTTTTAGCTTGATAAGGTCCCATCTGTCAATTTTAGCTTTTGCTGCATTTGATTTTGAGGATTTGGCCTTGCATTTATTGCCTACTCCAACGTCCAGGAGAGTGTTACCTAAATTTTATTCTAAGATTCTTGTAGTTCGAGGTTTCACATGTAAGTCCTTGGAGTTAATTTTTGTGCATGGTGATAGGTAGGGGGTCTAGTTTCATTCTTCTGCATGTGGTTTTAGCCAGTTTTCCCAGTGCCATTTGCTAAATATGGTTTTATTTCCCCAATGTCTGTTCTTGTCAGTTTTGTCCAAGATGAGTTGGTTGAAGTTCTGTGGTTTTATTTCTGGATTATCTGTCCTGTTCCATTGATCTATGTGTCTATTTTTGTACCAGTACCATGCTGTCTTGAGTTTGAGGTCTAAAGTGTGTGATGCCTTTAGCTTTGTCTTTTTGCTGAGGATTACTTGCTGGGTCTTTCCCAATTTTCATATTAGGATGATATTGGCTTCATAGAATGAGCTGGGGAGAATTACTTCCTTCTCAATTGCCTGGAATACTTTAAATAGGATTTAAGATTTTAACTTCTCTGTGTTTCAATTTTGGGAGATTATATAATGCCAGGAATTCCTCTGTTTCCTCTAGATTTTCTAATTTTTTCATAGTAGATGTTCATAGTAGTCTCTGAGATGCTTGTATTTCTTCAGGGTCAATTGTAACATCACCTTTTTTATTTCTAATTGTGTTCATTCTAATTCATTCTAACTGTGTTTATTCTAATTCATTTGCTTATTCTTTCTCTTTCTCTCTCTCTCTCTGTTAATCTGGCCAGGGGTCTGTAAATCTTATTTGTTCTTATAAAGAATCAGCTTTTTGCCTTGTTGATCCTTTGTATGATTTTTTTTTCTCTATTTCTTTCAATTTTGACTTTGTTTTCATGGTTTCCATTTTTCTACTAATTCTAGGATTGGAGTGTTTTTGTTTTTCCAGCTCCCCTTTGCAATGTTAGTCTGTTTACTTAAGATTCCTCTATTTTCTTAATATGTGTGTGCAATACTATAAACTTCTCTCTCAGCACAATTTTTTCCCAGAGGATCTGGTGTGTTGTGTCTTTGTTTTCTTTTGTTTCTAGGAATCTTTATTTCTGCCTCAATTTTTATGCTAATCCAAAAGTCATTCAGAAGCATGTTGTTTAATTTTCATGTATTTGTGTGTTTTGGGAGGAGTACCTATTGGTGATTATATTTATTTTTATTCTGCTGTGGTCTGAAAAGATGCTTGGTATGATTTCAACCTTTTGAAATTTGTTCATGCTTGATTTATGTCTGAGTATGTGATCAATCTTGGAGTATGTTTCATGTGCTGATGAGAGGAATGTATATTCTGTGGTTGCTGGATGAAGGGTTCTATAGATGTCTATTAGGTCCAATTGGTCAAGGGTTAAGTTAAGGTTCTGCATTTTCTTGTTAGCTTTTTCTGTGATGATGTGTCTGAGGTTGTTTGCAGAGTATTAAAGTCTCTGACTATAATTGTATGCCTATCTATGTCCTCTTTTAGTTAAATTAGCAATTGTTTTATAAATCTGGATGCTCCTATGTTGGGTGCATATATATTCAAGATGGATATTTCTTGCTGGTGGATTGAGCCTTTTAATTCTTATGTAGTGTCCTTCTGTGCCCCTTTTCACTTTTATTGGTCTAAAGTCTGTTTCATGTGTTATGAGAATAGCTACTCCTGCTCTCTTTTGTTTTACATTGCCTGGAAAGTCTCTCTCCAGCCTCTATTTTGAGCTTTAGGTGTCATTTTCAGTGATATGAGTTTCCTGAAGGCAGCAGAAGAGGAGATCATGCTTCTTTATCCTGTTTGCCACTCTATGCCTTTTGAGTGGTGTATTCAGTTTGTTAATGTTTAAATTAATTATTTACAAGTGGGGGTTTGTTCCTGTCATATTGCTAACTGCTTTGCTTTTTAGTTTTTGTGGTTGATTCAAATGGTCTGTAAACTCTGTACTTGCCAGTGCTTTTGTGATGGGTGGAACTGTTCTTTCGTTTCTGTGCTTTAAATTTTCTGAAGGACTGTTCTGGATGTGGCATATGCTCATAGGGATTGGATGTCTGGGAAGGATTTTAATTATCCTTCATTAATAAAGCTTAGCTTGATGGGGTAGAAAATTCTTGGCTGGAATTACTTTTCTTTGAGGTTGTTAAGGATGAAACCCCAGTCCCTTCTGACTTGCAGGGTTTTTGCTAAGAAATCTGCTGCAGTTCTGATGGGTCTTCCATGGTAGGTTGTTTGTCCCTTCTCTCTAGCTGCCTTTAGAAATTTTTTCTTTCATGCTCACTTTGTGGAGATGATTTATTATGTGCCTTGGGGGTGATCTCTTCATGTATTATATTATAGGAGTCCTCTGAATCTCTTGTGTCTTCATGGTTACCTCTCTAGTGAGATAGGGAAAATTTTCTTGGATGATGTTGTAGAAGACAATCCAGGGTGTTCTCAGTTTTCCCTTCTCTCTCAGAAGTGCCAATCAACCATTGATTTGATCTCTTTACATAATCCCAAATCTCTCGTAGGCTTCCATCATTCTTCCTAAGCTTTTTTCTCCTTGTTTTGTCAGCCTGAGTTAGTTCAGTAGTTTAATCCTCAAGCTCTAAGATTCTTTCCTCTGCCTGGTTGATGCTGTTGTTGGAGCTTGCTATTGTGTTTTGACTGGAAAGAATTCTTCATTTCCAGAAGTTCAGATTGGTTCTTCCTTACAATGGCCAGCTCAGCTTTCATTTTCTGCATTGTTTTCTTGGGTGGATAATCTGTGCGTCCCCTTCCCGTGGATCTTGTTGAGTGTCTTTGCCATCCATAGTCTGAGTTCTGTGACCATCATCAAGGACAGATCATTCTGGATGGGTTCCATTGCTTGGAATCTGAGAAGCCCTTTTGTGGGTGTTTTTCACTGGTTTGGGAATTGTTGGTGTTTTTCACTGGTTCTTCCTCATCTGTGAGGGTAGACTCTTCTCCTTTCATTTTTTGTTTTGTATTGTTTTGTTTTCTTTTCTTTTGTTTGAGTTGGAGTCTCACTCTGTTGCCCAGGTTGAAGTGTAGTGGCACGCTTATGGCCACTGCAGCCTCGACCTACTGGACTCAGGTGATCCTTCTGCCTCAGTCTTTCAAGTAGCTGGAACTACAGGCCTGCACCACAATGCCAGGTTAATTTTTTGATTTATTGCAGAGATTAGGTCTCACCAAGTTGCCCAGGCTGGTCTCAAACCCGTGAGCTCAGGCAATCCTCTCACCTCAGCCTCCCAAAGTACTGGGATTATAGGCATGAGTCACTGTGCCTGGCATTGTTTTATTTGGTGTTTTTTTTTTTAATTAGATAAGGTTGCTATGACTGGGGAGTGGCCATTTGCATGTTTTGTCGGTTTGTTTTTGTTTGGGGTTTTTTGTTTTTTGTTTTGGGGTTTTTTTTGCCTGTCCTCCCTCCTTTGGTAACCATGGCAGCTCCTGAGAGCAAGCCACTTCTGTAGCCCTGACCTAGGGCTACAACAGCCGCCAGTGCCTGGAGAAACTTCTCTGAATTGATCGTGACACCCCTGTTGGGTGCTGGGGAAGGAGAGAAGGGAGACCACCTTCACAAAGTGTCTCCTACTGAGACTATCCGTGGGAGAGGTGGAGTTGGTGACTGTGGTGCTGAACTGAGGTTCCCCAGGCTCCATGTGAGACCTGCCGGTGCCTCTGTCTCAATTTAGAGCAGCCCTATGTGGCCAGCCAGTGGAGGTAAGTGGGTGTGCGGTAGTTCCTGGGCTGCCTCCTTTGGCTGAGACTGCAGAGGTTTGCATGAGGTATGCAGAGAAGAAAATCTGTCATTTTCACTTATCCCTTTTGTCTCCAAAGGCACTCTCCTGTTCTCCTGTGGTACCATTTCTACAGATGTTTGGATTTCCCTATCTTCGTGTCAACTGATTTATACCTTAATTACGTCTGAAAAATGCCTTCATTGAAACACCTAGGTGAGTGTTTGGGAGTTATATGTATACTAGAGCAGGAAATTTGGGGGTATCATCTTAGAATTTTTCCAACTACATTGACTTTCAATTTTGAAATGTGCCTTAGATTCTAGACCTAAGTTCTCAACTGGAATGGGAGAAGATTTTGATACCTCTCTCCAGGAGACGTTGGGCAATATCTGAAGAGATTTTTGAATGTCACCTAGTGTGTAGAGACCAAAGTTACTGCTAACTCACCTACTATGTATAGGAGAGTCCCCACAACAAAGAATTATTCAGCCCAAGATGTCAATAGTGGCAGAGTTGGGAAGACCTGCCTTAAACAAAGTATGGAAGACAATTATTATTCTAGTACAGAGTTATAATTATCCATATCAGGTATGTAAATATGAAGATATAGCTGATGTGACACAAGATGAGAAAAGAGGAGGAATAGGAAAGAAGTATGGGGTATTATCTACATTTACATAAAGACTAAGCACTAGGATGAGAAGGGAGAAGGGAAGTAGGGAGTAAAATGGAGGCAATAGATATTGCCTAAATATTGTCTAAAATTGATAAACAAACAAAAAAATACTTTAAGAATTTTATTTGAAATTCCTCCTATGTAGGCCAGACGTCTCAAACTATCCTCAAATGATCCTCCTGCCTTGGCCCCCCAAAACTGGGATTATGGGTATGAGCCACCATACCTGGCCAGAATTTATACTTTTAAAAGATTAAGAGAAATTGCCTCAAGGAAGGAGATCTGGGAATAGGGAAAATAGAATGGGAAGACGTCATTTTTATTATACATTCTGCTGTATGTTTGTTTTTTTAAGAAACCTCATACCTGTCTTACTTCAATAGAAATGTAATTTTTTAAAAAAATTTAGGGGATTAACCTGGGTGATTTACTCATAATACAGTAACTCATAGTATAGTAACAGTATTTATGCACAGTACAATAATAGTACAAAGCACTGTAACGGCGATACAGTAATGTTTTACTAAGCACATGTGACGGCCCATAAAATGGAATTTCTTTAAGAATTTGGTTTCCCAGGCACACTATCTTCAGACAAAGTTTCAATTATTTGCATTGCAGAAAAATTTTTTTAGAAATATGTCACATAAACCCAGTGTCATTTATCCAGCAATTGTGTAGAATTGTGACTCTGGACTAGAAGAGAGACAAAATTGAAAACAACTCAAGTTATTGACTGAAAGAATTAGAGACCAATGTTTTTGTTTTTAATCTTAATTTTTTATTAATGTTTGTTGTTATGATTAACTTTAAAACTTGTGATTTATTTTTAAATTACATTCATATTATTATAATAAATATAAAAGGAACCTCAGGTTTTCTCATTTGTAAAGTGGAAATATCAATACAAAACTTTCAGGATTGTTGATGAAAATAAATAAATCACAGGCTAAATTAGTGTTAATGAGGGGTAACAGGCAAAGGTCAGTTTTGATGTTTTAACCTACATCAGACTCCACACTTCTGTGTGTCCCATTATCACATTTAGGTCACTTTTATGACACCACTGCCTGGCACAAGTCAGAAAGAAAGGTCCAGGATACCTGATATCCAGTAAAGTGACTCCTGGTCTCTACTAACTGGTTATTAACATTGGACTCATACTAATATATATGTGGACAAAAAGGAGACCAAAAGAAGAGTGACCCAGTGGGAAACAACCTCAACATGTGGAAAAGGTGGATTAGGAATTAAAAGTCATAGACTCCTTGTTCAGGCAGAGTACGAAATGACCCACATGGACCAAACTTTGTTCCCCTAGCTAGTGCTGCTCCAAAAACTGACTTGGAGAGGCAAAATGTCCTGGGGAGTAAAACAGACTTTATTTTCCATTATCAGAATTTATCGGTTCAAACAATAGTAGCTACTCAAACTAGATGTTTTAAAGTGATATTCAACTTAAAGTTTTCTATTTAGAAAATAAAACTCTAATGTTCATGAACTCTAAATGATACAATGAGAGGTATACAAATCCACACAGGAAATTCCTACCAAAAATGTTAAACTTGATTGATCTTAAGAAAACAATCAGACAAAACCAGAATGTGAAAGAGATTCTGGCCTCAGGACTTTCTTAGATTAAAATATAACGGTGGTTTTTCTTTTTGAGAGGTCTTTCTGCCATGATTCTTTCTTTATCCTTCTCTTCTTCTCACTAATAAACTGTTTTAAAACTTTAAAAAAAGAAATATAACAATTAATTACTGAATTTTAAAAACTGATTAATTACTAGATTAAAAAAGAATATAAAATGCCCTAGAAATCATTGAGGAAACTTGAATATGGACTATATATCAGATGAAATTTTTAATTTTTTAAGTATAAAACTGACAATGTGATTATGTAGGAAAATGTGTTAATTCTTAGAGGTTGCCAAGTTATAGCACCAAAAAGAAATTAGGGGTGAAGTGTCATGATGTTTGCAACTTACTTTTAAATGGTTTAGCAAAAAGTTATATAATGTATATATAAAATAGTTTATAGATAAAAATACAAAGACGAGAGAAAGAAAGCAAATCTGGCAAAATATTAACAATGATTAAGCTAGGTGAGAGATATACATATGTTCATTATACCATTCTTTTAACTTCTTTGTAGGCTTGGGAAACTATAATAAAAAAAGCCTGGAGAAATTCTATCTATATGCTCCCCTTAAAATATTATGTAAAGATAAGTATTACCTTTTCATTTCATTTTTAGTTAATTTTATGATTGACTATATTTGCATGCTGTACAATTGTTTATTTTTAAAAAACTAATATTTTGTTTTGCCCCATAGCCTGCTAATAAGGAAAATTCAGGTGATAAATTTATAACTAACCATGGCCAAGTTCACTTGAGGAATTCTCTTTGTAGATTCATTTGTAAACTCTCTAATAAGGTGTTTTATAGCCATATGTCTCATGTTTCCCCTGATGTTCCCTTTTACTGTTCCTTTTGCCGTGGTGTTTCTTCTTGTGGCAAATGTTGCCTTTACCATTTTTCTTGGCAGCTTGTGCTTTCATCCACTGCTTAACAGTATGGTTATGCGGGCTGACACAGATTCTTCTGCGCTTGATATGAAGACTGTGAAGAATAGAAGAAAAAAATCACTAATAGAAAATATAAATGGATAGCAACTTAGTACCTATAGGCAGTTCTCACTTTTGGACACCGTATTCGTAGGGACTGAATTCTAAAGCTGAGCACCACTAAGTTTGATCTTGACTTTACATACACTGCTGCCTGTGAGACCTCAGATATTAGCAGAAAGTATTAAAAGAAGGACGAGGAGGAGAAAAGGGAGAAAAAGAAGAGGAGGAGGAGAAAGAAAGAACTAGATGAGGAGGAAGAGAAAAGGGAAAAGGCAGAGGAGGAAGAGGAGGAGGAGAAAAAGGAAACAAAAATAAAAACCAGAGGAGAAAATTATCTTCCCTGACCCCAAGCTTCACTCAACAAAACCAATTTATCCTCCCTGCCCATCTTTTTTTTTTTTTTTTTTTTTGAGTTGGAGTCTCACTCTGTCGCCCAGACTGGAGTGCAGTGGCCGCTCCCGGCCACCGCAGCCTCGCCTGCTGGGCTCCGGCGATCCTTCCGCCTCAGCCTTCCAAGTAGCCGGAATTACAGGCACGCGCTACCACACCCGGCTGATTTTTTGATTTATTGTAGAGATGAGGTCTCGCCTGCCCAGGCGGGTCTCGAACCCGCGGGCTCAGGCAATCCACTCACCTCAGCCTCCCAAAGGCGCGGGATTACAGGCTGAGCCACCGAGCCTGGCCCTGCCCATCTTAAACACATCCCTTTCCATAAGATATTTCTATATCCTGTCAGCTTATGCCCTTCTTTCTTCCCTTTGGGTATCCATGGTGAGTTATCTCTCTTTAGGCACTTAGTCTACTATCTTTTATTGGAGTACTTGTTTTCATCTCTCCTACTGGAGTTATGCTCTTTGAGGGAGGAACAGTCTAGAAGTGTCTTGCAAAGGCCTGTTTATAGGAGGAACTCAGCAATTAATTGTAGATATGCAGTGGAAATTGTTCAAAATAAAGACAGTCAAGTTTTCAACAAAACAAATTAAAATATTTTTGGCATTTAACTTTTTAATATAATATAGATCTATACCACAGCTCAGAATTTGTGGTCATTTTCATATTTCTGTATTAAGTTTTCACAATGGGTTGAGAGAACCCTAGGGTCACATTGACAGTTTCTGATAACTAGAAGAATTTCTTGTTACAAAAGATATTTTAACTTTGAATTCCCCATCAGTAACCATCAGCTCCTATCAAACATCACAGATTCCACTGACTCTACATACACAAAATTTCTGTGTCTGGAGAAATTGAAATTCCTGACCTTGTTATTCAGGAAAAACACACACACACACGGGGAAAACGGGGATAGAGAGTAGGCTGCCATTTTTAAAAGATGACCCAAGTGAAATCATTATCAGTTAATGTGGGAACTCTTGAAATAGAGGGAAAGTGAGGAAAGGTATAAATGATCTTTAGCATAATAAAGCCAGAATGTGGGGTAATAATAACTTGAAAAAGTGTTTCCTCTTAATAAATATATTAGATTGAGAGGTCTTTCTTCAAAAGAAAAGCTAGGTCTTACTATGGCCAGTTGGTTTGCTATTATAGGAAAAAATCTGGATATAGCACTGCATCAAGGAAAAACAGAAAACTGGAGTTGAAGCTCCTATCCTCTCCAAAGGACTAAAACTCTCTCCTGTCACTGTGGCATCAGCAAGAACCCGGGCAGATAAAGATTTCAGTAGCATGCAGATAAGCTCACAGGTTGCACAGAAAATAATTAGGACTCCACTCTTATTAAAATGATAAGTGTGATGAGCTTCGGGGAGGGGCATTGGCACTAAGGCTGAAGGAGAGAACTGGATGGAGGAAATATAAACAGAGGATCCAGAGAGGTGGAGGGCCACAGGACAAGAGGCAACAACCACCAAGTGGGATGCTTTTCAAAGGGACTACTGCAGAGGCCTCAACTTCTCAGTGTAGTTTAAAGGAAAAAAAAATTATCTAATACCAGAACATAGCTCCCAAATCTGAGATGCTATGATGTTTTAGAATCCTAAAGTTTAGAAACTACTTAAACCTCTACTTGTAAAAAAAAAAATCAGCCAGGCTCGGTGGCTCAGCCTGTAATCCCGCGCCTTTGGGAGGCTGAGGTGAGTGGATTGCCTGAGCCCGCGGGTTCGAGACCCGCCTGGGCAGCGAGACCTCATCTCTACAATAAATAAAATATCAGCCGGGCGTGGTAGTGCATGCCTGTAATTCCGGCTACTTGGAAGGCTGAGGCGGAAGGATCGCCGGAGCCCAGCAGGTCAAGGCTGCGGTGGCCGGGAGTGGCCACTGCACTCCAGTCTGGGCGACGGAGTGAGACTCCAACTCAAAAAAAAAAATCAAAAAAAAAAACTACTTGTATCTCATGTGAATTTCATCAGAATAAAAAGAGATGATGTAATGTTGGGAAAGAAGTTACCCTAATCCACACTTCTTCCATAGCATTCCCAACTCCATATAGCTTTCTGATGGGCACCAACCAGTTCCCCCAAAGTTTTGACTCTAGGAGATCATGAGGCTGATATCCTGATTGTGTGTGTGTGTGTGTGTGTGTGTGTGTGTGTGTGTGTATGATTCCCATAGGAGGGTAGCTGAAGACAATCCAATGGATATAAAGGGGTATCCCTGTCATAGAGATTATACCTTCAATCTTCTCTAAACTTTATTTCTTTACTCATTCCTCTAAACACAGGTCCTTCATCACCACGTCTAAAAAACCACTCAAGTCTTCCAGATAGGTTTATTTTAAAAACTCAAATTTTCTTCTCAGATAATTTCTGTATGATTCAAGAAAACTTCAGCCTCTTCCCGAGATAAGCAAACATTCAATGTATTTATGCTTAGAAACATTCAGAAGCTCATTAATGAAGTCACTGTAGAGGAATTTAAACAAGAGAACTGCTGTCTCAGCCATCAAAAATTACAATAATCATTTATAGGATGTGAAACAAAGGACTTATTTATAGGCAGAAAAGAAAAAGAAACCTAGTGAATTCACTGTAAATTAACTTATATTAGTTGTTATTGGTTACATGCTACTTAGGAATTATATTTTCCATGCTAGCAATGTTTTCTATACCTTAAACACTTTTCTCAAACCTTAATGTCTTTATACCTAATCAGGGATAAAGGACGACATTTTGGATGAAGACATGCTCTGTAGTAAAACAATTTGAAAACAAGAGAATCTTTATTTATGTTGAATGTCGGGAAACATAACAGAGAGGATATGTAATTTATGGTTAAAAAATGCTACAGAGTCAAATTTTATTTGCTATCAGGTCAAATAAATCTTATCAGCACAGAGAGGTCAGTTTACAAAGTTGTGCTTGAATAAAGTAAATCTTTTTTAGATACAAGCAATTGTTTTCATCTTTTTTAAAAATTAAAATTGAGACTTTTTAAAAATGAAAACTCATGCTTTTAACTATATTTTCCTTCAGCAAAGTGAGACATCATTTCTGTTTGTATGCCTTTCAGATCTCTATCTGACACCTGCTTATCCCAAATAAACTTCTCTGGAAATCCTGTTACCAACAGTGTCTCCTGAAAACCCCCTGAATCTGTCTCTCACCCTTATACACCCACAGAAACTTCCTCTGTTTTTTTCCCCGAGTCCCATGGGAGCTCTTACAAGCTTCAATCCTTCTTTAGTCCAAGGTAGCATATGCCAATAAGGTGGAAGGAATTAAGAGGAGTTGAAAATGTGGTATTTCTGAGAACAGCCAGAGTAGCCTCAGTCAGATTTACTTCAGCTGTGTCCACCTGACACGAATATCCAGATGTTTCTAATTACCTACAACATTGTCTATCCAGGAGTTGTCTATGAATTTTTCACTCTCTAACCATTACCAACAGTGTTCGTTAAGATTACATAAAACACTGGTCGATTCTCAGCCAAGCATATACTATTTCCAATAAGTTGGGAACTTGAAGCACTCCTCAGAAGGAACCTCATTAGTATGTATTCTCTGTATTAGCACAGGTTACACTGGTTCCCAATGACTAATCCGCTGGAGCTGGTGGATCCAGGTAGTGGTTGGAACTGAGAGAGTTCTGACAGATTTCTCTCTTTTTTTTTTTTTTGGAGTGCAGTAGAAGCGAGACTTTAATGATGGCCTTGCAAGATCGGCTGTTTGGTGGGCAGGTACTGACAGATTTCTCACAGACTGTCTCCCTTCTCCCACAGAGACAGTCATGCTTATTAAAAGTTTGGACCAAAAATTATCTCCTCACAAACATCTGAATCTGAGTGTGGCTTTTAAACTTTATAGATCCTTTCTCAGATCCTTTTGAGAATCTTATAAAACCTGTGGACCTGCTACCTCACAAACGTGCTCACACATTCATACACAAAAATTTCAGGTAGTAGCCGGGCTCGGTGGCTCAGCCTGTAATCCTGCGCCTTTGGGAGGCTGAGGTGAGTGGATTGCCTGAGTCCGCGAGTTCGAGACCCGCCTGGGCAGAGAGACCTCATCTCTACAGTAAATAAAACAAATGAGCCAGGCGTGGTAGCATGCGCCTGTAGTTCCAGTTACTTGAAAGGCTGAGGCGGAAGGATTGCCGGAGCCCAGCAGGTTGAGGCTGCGGTGGCCGGGAGCGGCCACTGCACTCCAGTCTGGGCAATAGTGAGACTCCAACTCAAACAAACAAACAAACAAAAAATTTCAGGGAGTTCACAGCCCCCATTCTGAAGAAAGTCTATTAATGGATATCTTACAAACTCTTCCTCTGAATTTTTAAGAATCCTTTCTTGAAGCCGTGCTGCTCAAAGTCGAGTGATGGATAGATCCCTCTGAAAGGGATAAGAAATGTATCTCAAATCCCAAAGATCATCTCAAATCATCAGAGATGATCTGCAGAACTCAGCTTATAAAGAGTATCCTGGAGACTCTAGGCAGGTAAAGACCATTCTGTCACTTGCTGCATCCCCAGCATGTAGAGCAGTTCTTGGTACGTAATCATTGGTCCATAAATATTTGCTGAATTAGTTGAATGAATAGGAGGTTCCTGAAGGAAACAGGAGCTCAGACATAAGCAATGGGCTTATTTATAGCCCAAAGAAAGGAGCACCAAATGGCTATCTAGCATTACCTGGAACCATAAGTGGTGTTTCAACCAGAGTGCCAACCGGGCAGGGTAGCTCACGCCTGTTATCCCAACACTTTGGGAGGCAGAGGCAAGAGGATTACCTGAGCCTACAAGTTCGAGATCAGCCTGGGCAGCTCAGCAAGCCCTCATCTCTACAATTAATCAAAAAATTAGTGGGCATAATGGTGCCGACTGTAGTTCCAGCTTCTTGGAAGGCTGAGAAGGAAAAATTGCCTGAGCCCAGCAGGTCAAGGCTGTGGTAGCTATGAGCATGCCCCTGCACTCCAGCCTGGGCAACAGAGTGAGACTCCGACTCAGGGAAGAACAAACAAAACCAGCATGCCAGAGAGATGCCTGACACCTGAATGCAGTGGAATTTGGGGAGAGCATTTCATGAGTAGCCCCGCCTACCCATGTGAATGACCTTGGAGGTATAGAGTGTTTTGAACAAAGAGATCTGAGTTCACATTCCATTTCTGCCATTCACCAGCTGTATGACACCAGGTGAAGTGTGTAAGCTGTCACTGCTTTCTTCTGGGTGTGACAGGGATATGTTTATGCCTTTCTCATAGCATTGTTGTTAGAACCCAGATTTGCTAAATATCATACAGTTCAGATTTTAAAGCCTCTACAGTGATAGTAAGTACATGTAAATATAAAAACTTTTAACAGTTAAGCCAGGACGAGGGTGGGGAGGGTTCACCATGAGCCAACACTCCAGAATCAAAAGCAGAGAAGGGCATTTGTGATTGGACTGCAGGTAGCACTTGTGACAGGTATAGAAATTTCTACTCTCCTTTTTGAACTGTGAAACATGCTCCTGATGAATTCCAAAAGTAAAAATAACAGCAAGCCATAGGTAAAGTTACTGTTAAAGACATGAAATATACCAGAGTCACTTTCTGTTTGGGGTTTTGTTTCACTTAGGAAAGTCATGAACACTTTCTGGTGATTGAGGCAGGTAGCCCTAACCACAGCACTGTAGTCGGCGAGCTGGAGGGCTGGTGTGGGGCTCAGGACATCCCTGCACAGAGAGATTGTGCATGTCCACCAGAAAGTCTGGGGTCCAAAGACAGGATATTTACTCTTCCCTCCCTTGTTTGGATGACTATTTGTATGCTAAGTGTCAAGCATAGCCTTTCCATTCTATTGTTTATTGGCTGGGGAAATAATCACTGTAGAGATTTAGGCCTCTCTGCCAAAGAGCACTCACATGACAGCAGCCAAGTCACAATCCCCATCAACTCTCTGGATGCGACATGTATTCACTCTTTCCAGAAGTCTTCGGGAAATATGATGTGAAACCTCGGTGCAACAGCTGGAGGCAATGGGAAGTATGGCTATAAGAAGAAAGGAAACGTTAAATCATACAGTTTATAGAACACTGGCATGGATCTCATTTTAAAGGTTCCAGAGAAGCAGAATGTGAATTCACTCAGGCAAGGGGCAAGCACTCACTGAGGGCTTTGGAAATACAGATCTGCAGCAGGACATGGTTCTGCCTTCTGGAATTTAAACTATATTTGTGGGAGATTAAATGTAAATTTAGGCAAAGACACACAAAAAGTGAAAGAGATGAAAAAAGCTGTAGACAATGCTGCCAGTGGGGTTGCAGACAGATCAAAGATGAAAGGAGTGAGGTCCACAGAGTGTCCCACGCAGTTTGGAAGAGAGCAGCCACATGGCCCCAGGACAGGTTTGAAAATTTCCCAGCAGGGAAGGACTCAGCTGAATCATGAAGGATTTAGATAGGCGGCCAGACTAAGGAAAGTGCATGGCACATTTAGGGTATAGAGAAAAACAGATCACCTTGTCAGAATTTAGTAGCTAGGAGAGTGAGTGATAGGAAATGCAATTCAAAAGATAGACTGAGATCAAAATCCTGAAGTCTTGAATGTCAGTCTAAAGAGCTTTAGCTTTTATGAAACGGGACTACTAAAGACTTGAGAGAGAAGAAGGGTTTTAGAAAAATTTATCTTGCGGTAGTAAGCAAGATGGATTAAAATGAGGAGTGGCTGAGGCAGGAAGTCGAGTTAGGATGAGCATTATGTTAAGGAAATAAGGGCAACACAAATATGAAAGGGAATTCAATCTCTGCACAAAAGTACTTATCTGCAAATTCCTATGTGCCACATGCCCTCATATTCTAGTAGGTTGATGCATTAGGTTTGTAGTATTTGTTTTTGGCATGGTAACACTGCAGTGTTGGAAGTTTGTTTATGGTTTGTCTTTTGGAGTGGCAATGTTGTGTTTGTGAATACGCCTTGTATTTTGCAGATTTGAAGAAAGTGCTATCTGTGGGCTAAAAAAGATGGAGTGTCAAGTGTAAAAAAGCAAACACTTCTGGCACATTCTCTTGTTTGATTTTAATAGGGGAGTTAGGGCAGCTCAAAACATTGGTGTCGTATCTGGAGAGAATGCCATTGGGGAAAGAATGGCAAGAAAACCATTTTGCCATTTCAAAGAGGGCCACTTTGACCTGAGTGATTCTATGCATTCAGGAAGACCATTGGGCTGTGATGAAGATTGTTTAAATGCTTTAATCCATGATGGTCCATGTAACTCAAACCAAGAATTGGCAAATGCGATGAACTGTGACCAATCCATCATCATGCCATGTATGCATTTTATGGGCAGGTGAAAAATGTTATGGACTTATGCATCAACCTAATACTGTACTTCCCATTCCACCAAATTAGTAGTGACCACACAAACAAACAAAAAACCTAACAAACAGAAATTACAGCCAACAGTGGCTACAGGTGGAGGGGTTAATCATAATAACAAATGGAAGCTTGTCCTTGTTCTAAAGGTTAAGAGAAACGGTTAGCCCCTCTATATGCCAGCTGTAAGGAATAAAAGTACCTGTGCATGGACTACGGGAAGATCTTTGTGTCCATGCCTTGCCCACATGGAAACATCAGGCCTGCTCACAACTTTGGAATAGATAAAGAGCAGAATATGAAACTGAAAATATCTATTGATTCATTCTGGGCATCAAAATTTTCTGTTACCATCCGTTCACTTACTCATCAGTTATTTGACAAACATTTATTGAGCAGTTAAAATGTTTCAGGCACAGTGCTAGTCACAATTTTTTTTAAAAAAACAACACGTTCCTGTCCTCAAGGAGTTGTAGAGGAGACAGATTTGCAACTAAATGCTTAAGATATAAAACCCTGTTGGTCCACTATAATTGTACTTGTGGAATTCTGTATTTCGAAGAGCCACAAATTACGAGGATGAGTGCACAGCTATTTACTACAGCAAAACATTAGAGACCATTTAAATGCCTTAAATCAAAATAAGTCAAAAACTGTCACAAGAGACGAAGGTCATTACATACTGAGAAAAGAGTCGATTCAACAGGAAGATATATTACAAATATATATGCACCCAACATCAGAGTACCTAAATATATAAAGCAAACACTGGCAGATCTGAAGGGAGAAACAGATAGTAACACAAGTGCTGTCTCTTAAACACCAGTCACCTCAGTCTTCTTCAGTACTCTGCTTTCAATGATGGTTAGAACATCCAGACAGAAAATCATTAAGAAAACAACATACTTGAACAACACTATAGACCAAATGAACCTAAAACATTTACCCAGAACATTTCACCCAACAGCAGCAGAATATATGCTCTTTTCAAAAATATACACTGTTTCTATAAACATTCTCCAGGATAGATCATATGTTAGGCCACAAAAAAGTCTGAAATTTAGGATGATTGAAGTTATTCCAGACATCATCTATGACCAAAATGGAATAAAAATTAAAAGCAATCGTGAAAGAAAAATGGGAAAACTCAAATATGTGGATATTAAACATATTCTGAAACAATAACTGAGTCAAAGAAAAAAATCAAAAGGGAAATTAGAAAATGTTGTTAGACAAATGAAAACAAAAATACACCATATCAAAATGTATAGGGTGCAGCAGAAGCAGTACACATGTCTGCACACATGCATATAGAGGAGAAGACATGGAAACATATACACCCAAATTTATAAGCAATGATCACTTCCAGAGAGGGGGTAAAATTTCAATTAGCATAAAATACTTGTAATATTTTAAGCCTCTAACATTTCTTGGAAAGATAGTGCTATGGAAATCCAAACCAGAAACACATAAGATAGGGAAATTAACTTCACTTAGGAAAGAAGGATAGGCATCAGAATACTTGAAATTTGAACTCAATTTTAATTTTAATTTTTTTTTTTTTAAGAGAAGGGTCTCACTCTGTCCCCCAGACTAGAATGCAATGTCCCAATCATAACTCACTGAAACCTTGAACTCTTAGGCTCTAGTAATCTTTTCACTGGGTAGCTAGGACTACAGGCATGCACCACCACCGTCAGCTAATTTTTAAGAACATTTTCATAGAGATGAGCTCTGGCTATGTTGCTCAGGCTGGTCTCAAGTTCATAACCTCAAGCGATCTTCCCACCTTGGCCTCCTAGAGTGCTGGGATAACAGGCATAAGCCATTGTACAAGGCCTGGATTCAGTTTTAAAGGAGAAGTCAGAACTTACCAGTCTGAGAAGAAAAGTGGATCATTCTATGCAGACGAAATTACATATTTAGAGCAATGGAGTAAAAGAGAACAAAATGCTTGTCTGGACTGTGTATCTCCCAGAATCTAAGGTCAAATCCATTGAACCTGGTGTCTTAGACAAGTCTAACCTGGCAAGAGTCTTGTCAACAGTGGTATAGGAAGCACTGGACTGACCTCAAGTCATCTCCAGTCCCAGGACACCAAGGAAATGCCTGACCCTGTTTCAGCTCCTCCAGGAGGATCCATGTAAAATAAACCTACTGAAAGAAAATCTTTCTCCTTCTCCTGCTCCATCTGCCCTGAATAGTCCAACACTCCACTTGGAACTGAATCTCAGCTGGAGGTATAGATCAGTAACAACCTAGCTTCAATCTAATATAATATTTTTTAATTCCCAGGAAAATAGAATATACATACAATTCCCAAATATATGTTAATTATATATCTACATTAATCAGTTTACAAAAAGTCTTTAATCACATCTAAACAATTCATTTTAGTTAATAGACGTAGAAATACACCCACACAAATACCATGAAGTGTTTACAGCTCTGTTCGGCCTCACCTCCAATTTAGATATATTGGAAATCTGCAGTAACTCAAATGAGGAAAATGTTTACATTTCCCGCTGCAAGCTATTTCATACCACAAGGATCTCTCTCTTTTCTCTCAATCTAGATCCAGTAAAGGGATTTCCTTTTGTCACACAGATGAGGAGTGTGTGTGGCGGTGTACCCAAGCACCAGTCAGAGAGATTTGCTAGGACTGGAAAAGTATCATTCATACAACAGACATTTATTGAAGCTCACTCTGTGACAGACCCTGAGTTCTGCATTTGAAATGCTGAAATAAACAAGGCATAGTCTCTGTTTTTGTGATGCTTAGTAGTCCAATGGGAAGTAGCAGGTAAACAAATAATGACAACACAGCAAAATATTTAAAATAGATATGTTTTAGAGTACCATGGGATTATAAATGAAAGAAACCAGATTTGAAAGGTCATATTGTATGATTCCCTTTATACGAAATATCCAGACTAGGCAAATCCATAGAGACAGAAAGTAGATTAGTGGTTACTAGGGGTCAGGAGTGTGGGAACAGAGGGAGGGACAAGATAAGAAGTAACTGCTAGCAAGTACAGGATCTGTTTCTGGAGTAATGAAGATGTGCTGGAATTAGATAGCAGTGATAGTTGCACAATTCTGTGAATATAGTGAAAACCACTTGTTGGGAGCCAGCCACGGAGGCCCACTGAGCATTAGGGATCAGGAAGGACCGTTGACCCGAGACCAATAGGATGCATTCGGGAGCTATTGACCCCATTTCCTCCCCCTTTCTACTCAGCACTAACCAGATTAAGCTCCTGTGAGCTCAAAACATAGAAACTCTGAGATTGGGATGAACACAAGCTAACTTTAGAAGCTCATTGCTCCCATTCTTCCACAAACTGCAGTTTTGTCTTTCACAAAACTTATAATTCAAACTCGTGTCACATCTAAGAGCCTTAGTATTGGTCACAGGCTTCTGGGTCATGATCTTAGGATTTATTGAAGGTGTAAATTGTAGAATACAGTTTTAGAAGACAGCCATTTTGTTGAAAGAATGCGGCTGGGTTACTTGCAGGTAGCCCACTGTGAACTTTAGACTGGGCCACATTCCAAACATTCAGGGATGGGCCACTTTCGTTTGTAAAGTAAATACTTAAGCTTCTATAGAATTGTTTAGCTTGGCATAAATCAATCAGCATAGGATGAAAAAGGTTTATAGAATATGTCAGTCACGGATTAGGTTATCCTTTGTTATGGGATTTTAAGATTATCATATGAAAAGGGTTTAAAGGCAATCATTGATTAAGTTTTCATGGATTAAGGTTTCTGGTGGGTGGGGGACGCCCCTCCCACATCTGACTTTGTGTATAAAAGACCCGTTGTAATTCCCAATAACACTCATTCGCTTCTGCACTAGACTGGAGTCCAGTCTCTTTCTTTCTCTCTTTCTCTCTCTCTCTCTCTCTCTCTTCTTCCCCCCAATCGCCAATGCCATCTCCACCTTTGGGGTACCCTGAACCCGGCTGGAGCTGGTCTCCAGCAACCACTGAATTTTACACTTTTTTTTTTTTTTTTTGCGTTGGAGTGTCACTCTGTCACCCAGGCATACTCATGGCCAACATAGCCTCAACCTGCTGGGCTCAGGTGATCATTCCACCTCAGCCTTTCAAATAGCTTGAACTAAAAGCGTGTGCCATCATGCCCAGCTAATTTTTTAAATTTACTGTAGAGACGAGATCTCGCCATGTTTGCCCAGGCTGGTCTCAAACCCATGGGCTCAGGCAATCCTCTCACCTCTGCCTCCCAAAGTTTAGGGATTATAGCCATGAGCCACCACACCTGGCTGAATTTTACACTTTAAAATGTTGACTTTTATGGTCTGTGAACATTGGTCGTCCTTACATTTGTTAATGCATTGAGTTCCTAAAAACTAATTGTTCCTTTCCTTAGTTTCCAAGTCAAACTCTGAATACCCCAATGAGGGATTGAGTTTATCCATGGATCCACTCATCTCACCATATGTGAATCACTATGCTAGGCCCTAGGGGTAGAAAGATGAAGATTACTAGCTTCAAAAGAGCCACTACACAGACCCTGCTATTAGTTGTGACTCAAGCAACTATAAAATATGAAACATACTTTCAGAAGCATGATAGAAATAAGAATCACAACCAAACATGTATACTTAGGAATTTGATTTATCTGAGTGTTGACATCAATTCAAGCAATAGTTTTGTTTATTTTGAGCCCAGATCTCATTCTGTTGCCCAGGCTGGAGTCTAGTGGCACTATTGCTGCTCAACTCAGCCTGGACCTTCTGGGCTCAGTTGATCCTTCTGCTTCAGTCTTCTGAGTAACTGGGACTACAGGTGGTGCCACCATGCCTAGCTAATTTTTTTTTTTTTTTTTGGTAGGAACAAGGTTTTACTCTGTTGCTGAGACTGGTCTTGAACTCCTGGACTCAAGCAATCCTCCCACCTTAGCCTCCCAAAGTGCTGGGATTATAGGTGTGAACCACCACACCACATCCCAAGCAACAGTTTTAAACCAGAAAAGCACCCAGGGCCTATACATATATATACTTAGTAAACTGGATTGCATTTCTCAGATATAAACGTAAGATGGGGCCGGGCATGGTGGCTCACACCTGTAATCCCAGCACTTTGGAAGGCAGCACCAAGAATATCATCTGAGTCCAGGGGTTCGAGACCAGCCTGGGCAACTTGACAAGACCTCATCTCTAAGCTGAGGCAGAAGGATGAGTCCAGCAGGTCAAGGCTGTGGTGGCCACGGGCATGCCACTGCGCTCTAGCCTGGGTGACAGAGTGAGACTCCAACTGAAATAAATACACAAACAAACAAACGAATGAATGAATGTATGTAGGATGGGCTCAGCTGGAGATCACTTGGCCTCAGTCAGATAAATTATCAAAAGGCAAGAAGCAGGTCAGCATTTACTATATGTTGGCAGATGCGACTGGTGCCCACTTGAAGCAGCAGGAAACATAAAAGGTCAGGCATGGTGGCTCATGCCTGTAACCCCAGCACTTTGAGAAGCTGAGGTGGTAGGATCGCTTAAACCTAGGAGTTTGATACCAGACTCGGCAACACAGCAAGAAACCAATTGTGTTAAAAATAAATAAATAAATAAAAATTTAAGAGAGTGAGGGTGAGGAGAAGAGAAAGGTCAGAAAATACTTTGAACAGTGCACAGACAGCTGGGCAATGAAGAGTGTAAACAGGGTGGTTTGGATTTGACCTAGGGCAGTGGTAAGATTTTGTTAGATCATATCACCCTCTAGAGGTTCTCTCAGGCAGCCCCCTGCCAGAATACTCCTGTTTTTAAAGAATTGTCTGGTTTCTCTTCAAACGAATAAGTCTTTTGCCTTTTATGAAAGATTTCCGTGGAGTGGAACAGTTATGAGTCAGTAACCAAATTTTTTGAGGCCTTGCATATGCAGGGCTAAATATCTTGTGTAGCAAAAACAGATGTGTAGACTTGTGAGGGAAAAAAAAAAAAAAGAATCGTCAGCCCCTTCAGCTTATTTAAATTATGACACCAGAATTTCCATAAAGGAGCGCTGTTGGGTGCCAATTTGGCTGAAGTAGAGATTTCATGATATTTCTTCAGTATTTACATATTTTTTATTTAAATGACCCTTTTATTTGATTGGGGAAGCAAGCTGATAAGAGATTAGAAAGGCTAATGCCTGCCCACAAAGACCACCCTGGTGCTACCACTGCATGAGGCCCAGAATATTATGGGTAATAACGAGTTTTTGTTCCAGAATTGGAGTTCACACAGTACAGACCTGTCTGACCGAGTGGGGGGTTCCCCTGAAGATACGTATGTGGGCATTATTGCAAATAAGAGCTGTCTTGCAGAGTGGTCTTGATAAAGCAGGAGAGTCCAGAGGTGTGACTGAACAAGGTCCTGCAAGGCTTTAACTGATCTATCCTCACTCCTCCCCTAACTCCTCTTAAAGATACCCATTTGCCCTGGAAGGACATAGTCCAATATATCTGCCTGGGAATTTCCCTTGAAAGGTCATTTGTGAGATCAGTAGACGCAGGCACTAGGTCAGTCCTCTGGAGGAGGTGGGCAACCACCAGTGGACATAGTGGATCCACAGCAGCTGCCCAGGAGAGAAACCATAAACCACAGGCAGGGGCTCTTGGTTATGTGAGAGACCACCCCTCCTATACTATGAGGCCACCTTCTCCCAGACTCTTAGAGGGAAAGGGCCCTCTTCTGGAACCTACAGAACTATCAAGAATATTTGGACTGGGGGATCCTGAGGAAACCTTCTAATTACTTCCAGGCAAGAAGGTGGGACTCAGGACAACATTTCTATTCACTGGCCAGTGAAGCCCAGACCATGGGGGCTCCGTGGGTACCTGCTGTGTGTATTCAGAGAGTTGAAGTCAGTATTTGAATCATATTTGAATCAGTTTGCTCTCACATTTTTGAGTGTATCAACCTTTGATCCATTAAAGAATATGATTTGCTTTCTGTATAGCAAATGTGAAATAAAGCAGAGAGAAGACATTGATAACATAAGGTGGAATGTGACAAGGGCTATGTGATAAACAGAATTAGTGTCTAGAAGATTGAGAGATAGAAGTTATAAATTATAACACAAAGACAGTTACATTTTTACCAAGGAGATGGCATTTAAGCTGAGCACTTGAAAAGTGGATAGAATTTGAATAAGGCAGTAAATCTAGAGGAGACAGTGGGTGTAAAGATACAAATGTGGAAAAAGACAGATTTATGCAAATTTGGTTGGAATATAGAATTTGAGTACAAGTTGTGCAAGACGTGGGAGGATGACGTGAAAAGTATGTTGGGACCAGACAGCTTTATATTTTATATCAATAACACAAGTTCTATAACCTCTTTCTATGGAAACATTTAAACCAAGATACAATAATTCACCTAAACTAACACTCTTCTATGAAATGAGGGTGTGAATAGCTAAATAATGACTTTACTACTATTATCCTTTTCTTGTTAAATATTTCAAAACAAAATGCCAAGAATAATAAAAACACATATATCTATTATACAGATTTTACTAATTTTAATCCTATTTCATGTTTGCTTTCAGTTTTATTTTTAGGTAATATATTTCCAGTATCTTATGTCACAAGCAAGGCTGAAGTGAACACTCTAATGATAGTAAGAGACATTTATTGAGTGCTTACTCTGTTCCAGGCACTAGTATAACTGCCATGTGTGAATTAATTCATTTAATACTCACAACCACTATCTGCAGAAGCGATTGTATTAATCTTCATTTAACTAATGTATAGAAAACCTACATAACTTTTCCAAGATGGAAAGGGCCAAGAAATGGCAGTGTTGGGATTTGAATTAGGACATTTTGGCACTTTTTAAAAGGGTATACTTGAATTGTTCTTCTATATATCTCCTAGGGGCTTGTGTGAGAAATTCTCTAGGACAGTAGTTCTTTACCTTTCACGTGCATTAGAATCAAAACCCTTCCACCCCTCAGGTTTCTGATTCAGTGTGTCTTAGTTAAGGCCTGAACATTTGCATATCTAATAATTTCCCTGGCGATACTAATACAGCTAGTCCTGGAACACACTTGAAGAACCACTGTTCCAGGAGAACAGACTTATACATGGAATTGCTAGGGTGTAGAATGCAGGCATCTTTACTTGATACCGGCAAATTGCTCTACAGAGTGATTATACCAACTTATATTCATACCTGTGATGGATGAGAGTTCCATTATGCACATCTGCAACATTTCACTATATCACTTTAGAACTTTGCCAATCTGATGGGGTTAAAATGGTATCTCAATGTGGTTTAATTTGTGTTTTCCCATTAGTGAGTTATGGACCATTCAGATTTGCTCTTCAATTGCCAAATTGTCTTTTTGCCAGGATTTTTGGACAGGTTCTTTTTTTTATATATATTTATAAGAATTCAAACATCTTGAATGCTAATCTTTTGTCAGTAATTAGAAAACATTTTCTCCCATTTGGTAGCTTATCTTTTTTGGTTTTTGGTTTTTTTTTTTTTGAGTCGGAGTCTCACTCTGTCGCCCAGACTGGAGTGCAGTGGCCACTACCGGCCACCGCAGCCTCGACCTGCTGGGCTCCGGTGTTCCTTCCGCCTCAGCCTTCCTAGTAGCCGGAATTACAGGCATGCGCTACCACGCCCGGCTGATTTTTTGATTTATTGTAGAGATGAGGTCTCGCTGTCCAGGCGGGTCTCGAACCCGCGGGCTCAGGCAATCCACTCACCTCAGCCTCCCAAAGGCGCGGGATTGCAGGCTGAGCCACCGAGCCCGGCGGTAGCTTATCTTTTAACCTTGAAGTTTTTCTTTATAGCTTGCTATTTATGTCTTATTTGGCAAATCCTTACATAGTCATAAGTCATAAAAATAGAATTTTGTTTTAAAAAGTTTTGCTTTTCACATCTGTAATTTATTTTATGTATATTGTAAGTCAAAAATGATTTCCTGAGGGGCACATGACAACACAAAGGGTATCTGGTCCACTACCTAAAGAAGTGAGGACCACCTAGAATCCCAAACTTCACCTGCATGCAGCCTACTTATGTAGTAAATCCTCACTTGTACTCCACAACTCTGTAATAAATAAATACATAATTTTTTTGCATAAGGATACCTATTGTCTCAGAACTGTAAGGGTAAAATTTTTTTTTTTTTCACTCACAAGGGGCAAAGAGATCATTTCTCCATTTCTTAAAGAGACTTTTCTTGGAGAGACATAGTTTATCTGAGTCTTTACTTTTGTAATTGAGATAAATCTCTCTAGCAATTAAGCCCAGTCTCCAGTTTTTATAATAACAGCTATAGGCCGGGCTCGGTGGCTCAGCCTGTAATCCCAGCGCTTTGGGAGGCCAAGGGGAGTGGATTGCCTGAACTTTGGGGTTCGAGACCCGCCCAGTCGATTTGGCGAGACCTCATCTCTACAATAAATCAAAAATTAGCCGGGTGTGAGTTCTGGCTACTTGGAAGACTGAGGCGGAAGGATCGCTGGAACCCAGCAGGTTGAGGCTGCAATGGCCAGGAGCGTGCCACTGCACTCCAGTCTGGGCGACAGAGTGAGACTCCAACTCAAAACAAAAACAAAAACAAACAAACAAAAAATAACAGGTATATATCCAAGATCAAGGACCAAATAACCTCTGGATATATTTTTTAAATATCTCTGGAATTAGCTCAGGAATTAGCTCAGGATCTCTCACAAGATTTACAGGGACTGCTATGATTAATCTTTTGAGGAGATGAGAAGTTATTCTTTTTTCTGCTATGCCATATAAAATTCTATTCCAACCTCATAGTCACTTTTCTGATACTGCACATGCTTGTAAATCTGTTACTGCTTACTCAAAAACATATTGTTTTCTCTCTTCTGGAATGGTACAACAAAGTCTTTTGTTGGCAGGAATGTTTTTTCTTCATCAGAACCGCCCTATATCACTGCTATGTGGACATTCCTCAAATCTTTATGTTTACACATACACATGGATCTGTTTCTAGGTTTTCTCTTCTGTTCCATGCTCTATTTATAGGTCTCTGCATCAATTCCACACTGTCTTAATACTTTTTAATAAATTTTGATATTTGATATAATAAGTCCTCCCCAGCCAAATTAATCTTCAAAATTGTCTTGGCTTTTCTTGGTTCTTTACTTTTAATACAAATGTTAGTATTATTAGCTTGTTTAGTTATGCAAAAATATTGGAAATTGTGGTTGGAATTGAACAAAATTTAAAACACTATTTTCCCATCTATAAATATGGAATTATCTCTCTAGTTATTAAAAACAAGGACTTTTTCCCTTAAATTTGTTACTTTGCTAAACGTCTAGAACACTGCCTAGCTCAATATATAACTTTTTAATTACTGTGGTAGATTAATCTATTTTATTCCTTGCCCTTCTGACATAAACCATACTTTATCACAATGTATTAATTTTTATATGATCTTTTATTTGTTTTGCTATCAATTTATATTTTTGCATCTGCTCATAAATTAAGCTATACTTTTATCCCCTGATATCATCCTTACATGTTTTAAATATTAAGGTCATATTAGCTCAACAATGCATTGGGTTTCTTTCTCTGTTTTTCTATTCTTTAAAGCATTTGTATAAGATAAGTATTTTCTGTTCCTCCAATTTTTGGTAAAAATTCGAAAACTATCTAGGCCTGGTGTCTGAGGGAAAGATGTTTACATTAGATTTAGTTTCTCTAACAATTATTGGCTTACCTAGATTTTTAAATATTTTATTGAGTCAATTTTGATACACAAAGGGTGCAAAAAAATGTATACACATTTTAAGGAAGGAAAAACTGTATTAAAATTGTAATAATATATTCTGATAACAAAAGATGAATACGAGTCACCTTTGACTTCTGTCATTACAAGAGGTGCTCAAAGTATGGACTATCAGTGTCCAGACACTTCTGCTTAGGGTGAACTAAAAGTAATACATAGAAAACATCTCTTAAAATGTGCATACATTTTTTTTTTGGCACTCTCATATTAGTTTTCTAAGAAATTGTCCATTTTTTTTCACAATTTCTACTTTATTGTCACAAAGCTTCATAGCATTATCTTATTGTATATGCAGGTACAACACCATTTTTATTCTTAGTGTTTGAAGAGGGGGGGTCCTGTACAAAGTAACGGCATAAGCATTTGGATCTAAATAATAAATAAAACATATTATAAATATAATTTGCTTAGAAACCAAAAAATGCATTCAACTCAAGATTTAATGAGGCCATCATAAAATATTTATTCTGGAAAACAGTGGAAGTACTACTTATCATAATGAGTGAGACAGAGTTACGTTAAGCTTTAAAAGCATTGATTTAAAACACACGTAGGCCCCTTGTACAGCACAGGCCCCGCTGATATGTCAAAGAAGAAAGGACTGAGTGCATAAGAGTGCCCACATGATGGGAATATTTTTTGAGACGAAAGATGTATTTCTTTTTTTTTTTTTTTTTGAGTTGGAGTCTCATTCTGTCGCCCAGACTGTAGTGCAGTGGCCGCTCCCGACCACCGCAGCCTCGACCCGCTGGGCTCAGTCTTCCAAGTAGCTGGAACTAGAGGCCCACGCTACCACGCCTGGCTAATTTTTTATTTTATTGTAGAGATGAGGTCTCGCCAAGTTGCCCAGGCGGGTCTGGAACCTGCGGGCTCAGGCAATCCACTCACCTCGGCCTCCCAAAACGTTGGGATTACAGGCTGAGCCACCGAGCCCGGCTGAAAGACGTTTTTCAATTAAAAGACATGGAGAAGATTGCTCCTAAAGAGAAATGCATGACTGCTATGTCAGTAAAAGAAGTCCTTAAAATTAGTTGATGATAGCATGGTGGACTGTGAGAGGACTGGAGCTTCGAATTATTATTGGACTTTTCCAAGTAAAGCTCTTCATGCACGGAAACGTAAGTCAGAAGTTCTGGAATCTGAGGGAAATCAAAAGCATGCAAATCCACAAAAAAGCATCGAAAAAGCTAAAATTGGCCGCCAGGAGACGGAAGAGCAAACCATGCTAGCCAAAGAGCTGTCTTCGCTTCTGGACCAAAGGGAACAGCTGAAAGCAGAAGTAGAAAAATACAGAGAATGTGACCCGCAAGTTGTGGAAGAAATACGTCCAGCAAATAAAGTAGCCAAATAAGTTGCTAACAGATGGATTGATAACATATTTCCAATAAAGTCTTGGACCAAAAGAAAATTTGGATTTGAAGAATAAAATTGATAAAGATTTTGGAATTCCAGAAGACTTTAAAATGTCGGATGGTGGTGAAGGATCTATGAACCTGTAAGTATGTAAATTTTTAAATGTTATGCAATTAAATGTACCGAGAGACGTGTGTTCCATTCAAAAACGCGGACAAGAAAACCCGAGAACACAAACAGGATGCGCAAAAGAGAAAAGCACGCCGTCGCGGTGTTTTACGGCTGTCGCGCTACCCGCGGCCGTGAAACAGGTAAAGCTGGGAGTGAAAAACCAGGTCCGGGAGCCAGAGCCGGAGCCGGAGCCAGAGCCCAAGGAAGAGAATGACTAGGAGGGGTGCAGAACCGCAGCAACGAAACGGGCGGCACTTTGTTGTGGTTTACTCGAGCGACATCCCTCCGCCCTTCCAGCCTCTGCGCGTGTGCAGCCTGCTTGGCGCCACTGGCTGGTGGGAGCCTCCACTGGCTGGTGGGAGCCTCCACTGGCTGGTGGGAGCCTCCACTGGCTGGTGGGGAGCCTCCACTGGCTGGTGGGAGCCTCCACTGGCTGGTGGGAGCCTCCACTGGCTGGTGGGGAGCCTCCACTGGCTGGTGGGGAGACTGCCCGTGTTCGTGCAGCGCAGAGAAAGCACCGGCGCATAACAAGGCCCCGGTATAACCAGGACTCCGCCAAGGGCAGGGTGGAGTCCCACGACCAGCGCCTAACGGCGGGGCTGCCCTGACCCCCACAGTGGCGGCCAGCGCAAGGCCCCTCCGCCTGGATCTGGAGGCGTCCTGGGGACAGGCGTCCTTGGCACAGGTACCCGGCCATTAGTGCCCCGGTCCAGGTCGGTCTCCCGTGGGCATCCCTTCATAGAACCGCAGGAAGAAAATTAGTTGTGCATGTGTTCCCTAATTCTTACCGTAGGCTATTTTTGTATAGGAACTCCCTGCTTTTGCCATTGAGGCAGGTTATTCAGTGCAGGCTAGACGTAGATAAACTTATTGAAGGCAGTTTAAATTAAAATAGGGTAAACCTTCAGACATCTTTCTTATCGGTACACGACCTTCACCCTATGGATCAGGCACACTAGACCTGACCACGTCGTGAGCTGGAATGTACGTTTACCACTGAGGCAAATCACAGAAACAATAGGGAATTATCCAAAATAGACATCATGTTCTAAGAAAAGCCCAAATCTAGTTAGCCAATAACTTTATTTAGAAGGCCCCTGTGACCTTAGAAGGTTGAGAGATAATTTTAATCAAACCTTGTAACTAGACACCCCCTTAGCTCATCAAAGGTGGAGAGATGGTAATCAAAACTGGTAGCCAGATACTGCAGCCCACTGCTTAGTTCATGGTTAGCTTGAGAGTGGTCAAACCTGTGTTTGATTACAGTTTTTGATGGCTGGTCAGGGAAGCTGTGTGCCCTTAGCTGTTTAGCCTGTCTGGCTTCCAACAGATGGAGCAGGTGACTAGGCAGTGCAGCAGGGCATACCTGTTTATGTTAACAGATGCAGCAACAACTGCTGGTGGCTAGTTGATTCCATCGTTGGGATTCTGGGAATATTCCAGCTGAGAGCCATTTTCTTGGGGGTTTCTCCCTTGTTTTCCTCTTGTGGCATCAGCTACCTTCAATGTTTTGTGGGTGTAAGGAAAATGGTATTTGGGGAAGTTGATGGGCTTCAAGACTGGGCAAGTCAAACCAGTGGGCACACTGGGAATCCTCTGTCTTTGCCATTTGGGCTTTTATGCCATTTAGACCAAATACTGGCCATTTGTGTTACTGGTTGGTCTTTCCAGTCTCCCTCTGCAGAAATTAGTTTGAGAGAACTCAGTTTGTCTTGAGATTTTTTGTATCTGTATTCTCTTTTCCCTTAAAGATGGGATCTGAGTTTCTATTCCATCTAAAAGTCCTTTGGGTTGTATCTTGACTGAATGGAACACCTACAGTTACAAGCCCATGACAAAAGAATATATACTACCAGGCCTATCTTAGAATCTGGAGAACGCTGATCCTTGAATGGTAAGTTGAATTATAATACTATATTATAATTAGTTATTCTAGCCGGGCTCGGTGGCTCAGCCTGCAATCCCCACGCCTTTGGGAGGCTGAGGTGAGTGGATTGCCTGAGCCCGCGGGTTTGAGACCTGCCTGGGCAGGCAAAACCTCATCTCTACAATAAAACAAAAAATCAGCCAGACGTGGTAGTGCGTGCCTGTAATTCCGGCTACTTGGAAGGCCAAGGCGGAAAGATCACAGGAGCCCAGCAGGTCGAGGCTGCAGTGGCCGGGAGTGGCCATTGCACTCCAGTCTGGGCGACAGAGTGAGACTCCAACTCATAAATAAATAAATAAATAATTAGTTATTCTGCCAAAGATCTAGAAAGTGGGATGAAATGCTATATGTTTAAGCCTTTATGTTATTGTATAATAAAGATTCAGCTCATGAGGGATCTCAGTTAATGATACCAAGAAGTGGGAAAAGGAACCCCCCTTTCCAGGATCATAAGACTCAGAAAGAAAAAGATAACGACATAGGCTTTATAAGTGTTTTAAGCCCTCTTCCTCCCCTTTCTCCAGCACCAGGAGTGTTGGCTCCCCAAGTCATTAATTGCTGCTTAGGATTTTGAGAATGGCAGTGGAGCATTGGCTCCACCTCAGTATGATGAATGTATGGTCTCCCCCTTTAAGTTTCTCCAGGGCGTCCAATTCGGTTAGGGTGTTCCCACAATTGGAGCAGGGCAGTTCCTTCTGAGGCAGTACTCAGTCAATGGACTAAACCATCAAGGGCAGCTGGCTGGGTATTACTGGATGTTTTCAATGTCTGATTTGTTGAACTTAAAAAGTACCAATCTAAAACGGGCTCGGTGGCTCAGCCTGTAATCCCTTGCCTTTGGGAGGCTGAGGTGAGTGGATTGCCTGAGTCCGCGGGTTCAAGACCCGCCTGGGCTACTTGGCGAGAACTCATCTCTACAATAAATAAAAAAAAAATTAGCCAGGCGTGGTAGCGCGCACCTGTAGTTCCGGCTACTTGGAAGGCTGAGGTGGAAGGATCGCCAGAGCCCAGCAG
>NW_007256233.1:151970-165113 GCF_000164805.1 Carlito syrichta | reverse complement strand
CCAGGTCGAGACTGCGGTGGCCAGGAGCGGCCACTGCACTCTAGTCTGGGCGACAGTGAGACTCCAACTCAAAAAAAAAAAAAGTACCAGTCTACCTTATAGAAATGACCCACAGAAAATGACTGACCTCTTTTTACCTTTGTTTTTGCCACCCATCAACCTACATGGGGAGACATACAAGCCCTTTTGAATACTCTGACTGCAGATAAAAGAAGGCTAGTGTTAGACAAAGCCAGTGAGGAGGCCTGATGCCTCCTTCAGAAAGATCCCAACAGAACCCCTGATCCTGCAGCTGTTACATTCATTAATAGACCTCAGTTGGGACCCCCGTAATGGAAGGTTGGCCTCACCAGATCATTACAGGAAGTGCATCTTGGCAGGGCTGAGGAAGGGAGTACCAAAGCAGAAAAGCTTAGCTAAAATTCAAGAAATTCTCCAAAAAGCATGTGAGGACCCCTCTGAATTTTTGGAATGTATTTACCAGACTCACTGTAATTATACATGCTGATCCAGAAGCCCCCGAGAGTATGAGGATAGTGAATATGACTTTCATTCAACAAAGTGTCCCCAATATCAAAAGACAATTACAAGAACTAGATGGGGCTTTTGGAATGAGCCCTTCCTGGTTGGTGGAAATAGCCTTCATATACAATGCTAGGAAAGCTAGGAAGCTGAAACAAGTCACAATATATGTGGAGACAGTTGGAAAGAACTTGTGCCCAAGAAAGATAAATCAGGCATTGGGAAATAACCAAAAGAAACCTCTCAGTAGTAATCAATATGTCTATTGTAAAAAGGAAGGTAATTGGCGGCATAAGAGTTCCAAATCTAGGCCGGGCTTAGTGGCTCAGCCTGTAATCCCAGCGCTTTTGGAGGCCGAGGTGAATGGATTGCCTGAGCCCGCGGGTTCGAGACCCACCTGGGCAACTTGGCGAGACCTCATCTCTACAATAAATCAAAAAATTAGCCGGGCCTGGTAGCGTGCGCCTGTAGTTCCAGCTACTTGGAAGGCTGAGGCAGAAGGATCGCCGGAGTCCTGCAGGTGAGGCTGCGATGGCCAGGAGTGGCCACTGCACTCCAGTCTGAGCAACAGAGTGAGACTCCAACTAAAAAAAAAAAAAAAAAAGAGTTCCGATTTTAAAAAGCCAGGAAACCAAGAGAAAGAGGATGATGAGAAAGAAAGAGCACACAGGCCAATGGTAGAACAGGACTGCAATTCAGATGACAAATGTGGTACTGGCAGAATGTATTCAGTCCCAAATGCCAAGGTAACTAAAAGTACAAAGAGAACAGTGCCCGTGGCAGGAGTCACTGGTGAAATGCAGCAAAAAGCTTTTCTCCAACCTTTGAAATGTTGGTTGGGGTACCTAGAGCTAAGGCGCAGCTTTCTCGACATGCTAGATTGCCCAATCCTTGTGGTTTGTAAGCTAAATACTGGAGTACGCGTAACTTTTTTCTCCTGATAAGCAACAGCTCCACCTACAGGTTCCACCAGAGCAGACTCTGCAGCTGCAGATACTGCTCAGTAAGAAGAGAAAAAATAGCTTTTTCTGCCTGAGATCTATGAAAGAGTACATAAAACTGTGTAGAAAGAAGGGACGCTAGGTAGAGCTGAAAATGTGCCACTCATGCATGTAGGGATAAAAGAGGGGGCTAAAATACGCCATAAGAAACCATATCCCTTTAAGAAAGAGGCTTTTATAGGGAATGCAGTCTGTGCTACATTTTTAAAGAATGGATTAATCTGACCTTTTAGGTCCCCATATAGCACCCCTACCCTGTGAAAAAGCTGTATTCAAATGAATACCAATTTGTGCAAAATTTGAGAGCTAACAGTGATATTGTTCAGGAGATTCACCCAGCTGTACCCAATGTACTCAAACTTATACTTTACTAACTACTATGCCAGGAATCTATGGGTGGTTATCAGTATTAGTCTTAAAGGATGCTTTCTTCTGCATACCAATTGAAAAAAAGGGCTCAATTGCTGTTTGCTTTTGAATGGCAGGACCCAGAAACAAAGGCTACACTTCCAATATTGTGGAACCATGTTACCTCAGGATTTTTAAAACTCACCCACCATCCTTGGTGAGATATTAGTGAGGAACCTAAGGAATTTACAATTGGATAAAGGGATCTTACTGAAATATGTATATGATTTGCTAAAAGTGAGCCCAGACTATGACATGTTTATCTAATACTGTTCTGGTCTTGAATTATTTGGCATGATGTGGGTATAAAGTATCACTTCAGAAAGCTCAGATTTGCAAACAGGAGGTGACTTATCTTGGGTTCTAAGTAAAGCAAGGAAAATGGAGCCTAATGTCCAACGAAAAACAAGTAATTATAGCCATAAAGTCTCCTGGGAAGAGGAGACAGTTGCAAGGCTTTTTGGGCATGGCAGATCTGGAGTCCTCATTTTGGACTTATAGTCAGACCTCTTTATTAAGCTGTAAAAGGGCTAGACTTGAAGTTTTTACATTGGACTACTGAATGCTAACAGGCATTGGATACCATCAAGGAAAAAGTTAATGTCATCCTCCACTTTGGGGTGCCAGATCCTCAAAAGCCCTTCAGACTTTATGTTCATGAAAAGTTGTAGGACTGAAAATGCTAATTCAAATGCTTGGAGACTTTCCATGACCTATGGCTTATTTCTCCAAACAATTGAAACAGACAACTAGGATACAGTCACCCTGGAATAGCCCATAACTGTTTGCACCTCATCAGACATTGACTCTTTTGGAACAAAAGGCTATTGGCTCACAGGAGGACTGATGGGCAAATATCCAGCCATCCTGTTAGGCAATCCAAATGTTGCCTTAGAAATCACCACAGCTTTGAACCCAGCGGTCTTGCTCTTGGCCTTTGAGTCTGACTGTGGGCCAGAACACAATTGTTCGGAGATTCTTGATGTAATTTATTCCAGCAGATCAGACCTGTCAGATCAATCAATGGCTGCTCCAGACTGGGAACTGTATACCAACAGGAGCAGTTTCATGGAAGATGGCCCATGCTGAGCTGGGCATGCTGTAGTGACTATAGACAGGGTAGTGGAAGCCTGCACCCTATCTGCTGGTACCTCAGCACAGAAAGCTAAATTGGCCACTTTCACCAGGGCCCTAGAGCTGTCTCAAGGAAAGCAGGTGAACATTTACAATAATTCTAAATATGCTTTTATGGTAGTACATGCTCATGGAACTACTTGGGGGGAAAACGGTCTCTTAACCTCAGAAAATAAAGACATTAAACATCCCATGGAAATTTTAGCCTTACTAGACTTTATGACTGTCTTTTGACTGTAATCTCCCATAGAGAATCTTTGTACAGCTACCACATAGCACACCGCCTGGCATTAGTGCTAAACATGTGTTTCTTGGACTGAAATAAGCTCTGATCTTAAATCATTTTCATTTTATCTTGTCTTAAGGCTCCTACTGTCATAAAAATATATTTACTTTTTTTTAAGAAATAAAAGTTTCAGTTTTTGGTCAAGATCTTATGTTCCAAATTACCTAAAATTAAATTACACAGTGCCTTTCAGAAGCACCTTTCCTGCACATTCAAGTAATTAGGATAATTTTTCTGTTTTTTGTAATATTTTTAAATGTTATAAGTATCTGATTAAAAGCATTACTATTTGTCTTATCAGTTATGTGTTATTTCTGTTTGTTTTATTGGTTTTGGGCTGTGGTCATTGTTCCCAATATCAAGTTTCAGTGTTAAGTGCAGGGGTGATTTGCCTGGGATGGCAATCCCTGTTTTCTGTTTATGATCCGATTTTGGTCACTAGAGGGCCCTAAAGATTTCCCAGAGCTCAAAACCTGTTAGGACAAACATTGAAGCACTACACATCAAGTCAAATTTGTGATATAAAAATTACATTCTGTGCTTTAGGGAAAGGATCCAACAATAGAGAGGTGAACAGCTTCCTCTCTTACTTGAACTACTGTAAGATCTTGATACTCACAGTGTGGTTCCCAGAGCTGCAGCAATGGCATCACCTAGGAGCTTATTAGAAATGCAACTTGAGGCCGGGTACAGGGCTCATTTCTGTAATCCCAGCATTTTGGGAGGCCAATGTGGGAGAACTGCTTGAGCCCAGGAATTCGAGACCAAACTAAGCAATGTAGTAAGACCTCTTCTCACAAAAATATACAAAAAAAATTAGCCAGACATGGTGGTGTGTGCCTGTAGTCCCAGCTACTTGGGAGGCTGAGGTGAGAGAATTGCTAGAGCTCAGGAGGTCCAGGCTGCCACAGTAAGCCAAGATTGCTCCACTGCACTCCAACCTGGATGACAGAGCAAGACCCTATCTGTACAAAAAAAATCCAATTTGAAAAGCACTGGTACTGTAAATAGAACACAGCATAATAGAAACAGTAGAGAAAGATAACATGTCATTATTGAAGAAAAGATTTGCAAGAAAAGATTTGCAAGATAAAGGTAAAAATGATACAAAAGATTCACTCAACTGCTGGCAGTGTCTCAAGACTGAGTGTGATTAAGAAGGGCAGTGAATACATAAACATAAAGTTCAGAATGTGGGTAGTTAGGAACACATTTCTTCATTCTAGCGGACCTCACTCCATGTAGACCCGTCACACAGATGCCTACAAAGGTGCCCACTGCTGTCATGGAATAGGCAGGAAGGACTCACCAATCGGTGATATATGAAACTGCTATGCCCAAAGTCCTCTCAGATATTTTTTGAAACCCTGGGATGATGTTGGGGGTGTGTGGAGAATGAATGGGGGCTTTCTTTATCTTAATATGAAGACATCTGGTTACCAGTACTTCTCATAACAAAGACACTAGGGTAGTCAGGGCAGTGTAGAAAGGGTTTGGATGGTTTTGTGCCATAGAGACATCCTGAGAGGCTCAATAACATAGTACTTAAGCATGTAGAGACAGACTACCAGGTTTAAATCCTGGCTCTGCTAGTTGACCTTGGGCAAGTTACTTAACTCTGTGTCTCAGTTCCTTTATCTGTTATATGGGGATAGTAATAGCAACTACCTCATAGGGTTATAGTCAAGACTGCATGAGTTTATACACTTAAGTGCTTAGAATAGCAGTGAAAAATAGTAAGCACTCAATAAATGGAAACAAAAAGACATCTGGATGCCAATATACAGCATAGTGCCTGGCCTATAGTAGGTATCCAGGTGTTTGTGGGATATGCTGCTTGTCTATTTCCCTTCAGCTTCACACACATCCTTAATTGCCTGTTCTATGAAATTGAGATGGGCTCTTTCAATATTTTTTTCTTGCTTACCTGGCACGATGTTCAACTTTTATCTGTAGAAGTGTCTACTGCAAGAAGAAAGGGTTTTCCTTCCTGGCTCCAGTGTGCTCTCTTAGCATATTCCTGCAGGCCCAGCTCCTACAGGTTCCTATAGTGCATAGCAGCTAGCTGCACCCCCACAGGTGTTTTGTAGGTGAGTGAGTCACCTCCCTCTGAAGAACTTTTCCCTGAAAACTAGAAGGTGGATATCCAGCATGTTCTGGTAGTGAAAGACCGGACGACTTTTTGGCCATTTGGTGAGACATGGCTGTGCATTCTCCAACAAGTCTATATCTTATGCAAGGTGGGATATGAGACTTCTTTCTCTGTTTTAGCCCTAGGAATATCTACCCCTACATTCTTTAGAATTCTCTTCATTACTTTATAGCCTCTCTGTTGTGATAGTTAATCATTTGTTATACTAAACTTTCCCCGTACAAATTATCTGGTTTCTGGACTGGGTGTGGTGACTTATGCCTGTAATCCTAGTATGTTGGGAGGCAGAGGTAGATAGGTTGCTTGAGTCCAGGAATTCAGTACCAGCCTGGGCCACATAGCAAGATCTTATCTCTACAAAAAAAATTTTTTTTTTAAATTAGCCAGGCATGGTGGTGTGCGCCTGTAGTCCCAAATACTTGGGAGGCTGAGGCAGAAGGATTGCCAGAGCCCAGGAGATTGAGGCTGTGGTGAACTGTGATCGTGCATCCAGCCTGGGCAACAAAGTGAGACCTGACTCAAAAAACAAAAACTGAATGTTTGAATTTTTTTAAAGCAAATTTCAAGATCATATGTACTACCTTTCAAGCACAGTTTAAAAATGCCTCCAAACAATGGCAAATACTGTTTATGAATATATATAGCAAAAAAAATTTTTTTAAAGAGGAATCTAAGGAATGGACATTTAAAAAAACCCCAAATTTTCTGGTTTCTGTCTCATGATGGAACTCTGATTGACAATAAGTGAATAAATGAAACATGAACATTTCTAGTTGTTCTCGGAATTTTATATGTTGTGTATAAGATTAATGATGCAGATTTTTAAGAAACAGCTTCGTGTTGAACAGATATACTGTTATTTGTGATTAAGTGAAAAATATAAGTAAAGCATGTAGATTGTGGTTCTATTTCTGTTTTAAATTGTGTGGATGTGTGTGGGTTCACATTTATAAATGCATGAAAGAAATTCTGGAATGATATACAGAATTCTCTAGAAAGGGGAGAGGGGCTAAAGGAATGGTGAAGTTGGACTTTCATTTTTGTATTCAATATATTTTTACATTTAAAAATATTCTGGACATTTGCTACTTGCATAACTTTAGTAATATTTTTAAATTTTGTGACTTTTCTTGGTAATTTTAAGTTTTAGTATTAGGGGGAAACAAAACCTTGTAGGAGTAAAGGGAGGGGAAGTAACAATTGTTGAGAACTATTATATGCTGGACATTTTCTATAGACTCTCTCATTTAATCATGAGAATAACTAGGTAAGAGGGACATTGCTCTATTTTACGAATGAGAAAACTGGAACTCAGAGAGATTATGCAATTCCTTAAGTTCATGTAGTTAGAATTTTGACTTAGTCTTTTTGGAGTCCAGAGCCCACACTTTTCCCAATATGCCAACTTTTCTCAAAGTGGGGCATGGCCTGGATCTTCTAGAGAACCATCTTTAAAAAGCACTTTTAGGACTTTTCCATTTTGCTTTGTGTTTATGCTAGTGCTGTTAGCAAGTCCAATACTACCTTAATTGTCCCGAACCAATTAGAAAAGAACAGAGTGGAACTTCATAATGCATTATACCAAAAGAAGACCAAATTATATCACTGCGGGTCAATCAGAAAAAGGTGGGAACAAACACTTCTCATTCTGTATTTGGTAGTACACACACATTAAACTCAAACTCTGCGTCTGGAGCATCAGTGCTATATTCATGTTTGGAATGGTGATTTTAGTTTCAGCCAAATATTAACTACTGTATTACATTGAATGTTGTTATATTTAAATCTTATTGGCTCTGTAGTTGTGTTATTTAAGTTATGCATTTATTTTGGTTTTATAATTGCAAATGAGAAATGTGCACAAGGGGTTTATGCCTGGTTTTATGTTTGTATAGCAAGTTACAATAAAATAACTTAAAAGTCAACTTTGAGGGTGAAGAGAATATTTTCTTGTGAAGGGGCCATGCATTACTCAAATGTGAAAGATTGCCATTATATCACATTGCTTCTCTAGACATAGAAAAGGACATTTTTTTAAAAAGACTATAATCACATCACAGATATGATGACTGGCTTTTGGAACGAAAATCTAGATGTATAATCTAACTGGTACAGACTTTGGGGAAAGCAAGATGTAGCGTTTTAACTCAAGGGCACAACTGGGGAGAAACTAAAGGAAAGATTCCTGGGCAGATCCTCCCAGGCCTCTCAGGGACCACTCCTGGTGACATGGAGAGTCCCAACTGTGCAGAACAACATTTAAGCACACGTATATTCCTGGTAACCCTCCCTAGCCAGTGTCCTAGTATTAGAACAATATAAAGTTTTAGGGTACAAACAGCAAGTTTCTAGCAAATATCTGTGTGATTCAGTAGCCATTCTACTATGAGAAAGTAGGTCTTCAGCAGGACGACAATTTGGGATTCAATGAAGCAAAATCTCCCAGCTTGTACCTGCTGGGCACAAGTGGAGTGTTAGTCTTAATGTACAATAAAAACAGCCAGGTCCACACAGCCCTAAATTGTGGATTTAAATAATTTGGCTCAGGGCCACTGAAATAGGATGATTGTCATGTTTATGGACTGAGTATTAAGTTCTGGGAGCCAGCAGCCACATCAGCAGATGTGGGGTGTGCTCTGCCTTTGGATAAAATTCAAGGCTTTTAATTATGGATAAAGTCACCTATTTCCTGATTTATGCAGAACACTTGGGAAATGTCAATTATATATTTAACCATCACATCAAGATAGCTGTTTAATCCACCATTAAGATAATGGAACAGCTTTCTACCTAAAAGAACAAAATGTTTTTACCAAAGTCCCAGACTGGCACAGGTCATTTCCCTATCCCCTCCCCTAGCCTACAACAATTACCCAGGCCACCTGTTGCTTCTCTGCACTGCTAAGTGTTCCCCACCTTCCCCTTTGGAGCCTGAATCCCCCCCCCTTTTTTTTTTGAGTCTGAGTCTTACTCTGTTGCCCAGACTGGAGTGCAGTCTCATGCTCACCACCATCGCAGCCTCTACCTATGGAGCTCAGACAATCCTTCTGCCTCAGCCTTCTAAGTAGCTGTAACTACAGGCACGTGCCACCACACCAAGCTATTTATTTATTTATTTATTCATTCATTCATTCATTTTAGAGAAGAGGTCTTGCCAAGTTGCCCAGGCTGGTCTCGAACCCCCAGGTTCAGGCAATCCTCTTGCCCCTGCCTCCCAAAGTGCTGGGATTACAGGTGTGAGCTACCGCACCCAACTGAATCACTTAATGCCTCCCACAGGATGCCTGGCATACATGGACACATGAATGGAAATTTGCTAAGGAAAGCAGTGGCATTGTCTGTCTCGGTGCCACAACAGATCTCAGACCTATCCTTGTGTATTTTAACCCGACATCACTTTTTAAATGTCGGAGGACTGGAGCTTCCCAGATAATGTGATTTTCCTGTGGCCCAAACTGCCTTAGGGAAAGCACCAAGACTAAGCCAATAGGCAATTGCCAGGTCTTTGGTTGGTTGGTTAGTTGGTTGGTTAATTTATTGGTTGGTTGGTTTCTTGAGTTGATGTCTTACTCTGTCATCCAGACTGAGTGCAGTGACACAATCATGGCTCACTACAACCTTGACCTCCTGGGCTCAGGCAATCCTTCCACCTCAGCCTCCTTAGCAACTAGGACTACAGGCACACATTACCATGCCCTGCTTGCTTGCTTATTTATTTATTTTGTAGAGACAAGGTCTCTATGTTGCCTAGACTGGTCATGAATTCCTGAACTCAAGCAATCCTGCTTCCTTATCCTCCCAAAGTACTGGGATTACAGGTATGTGCCACTGTGCCCAGCCTCAGTTCCCTTTCTTTATGATCACCAGCAGTACCTTTTCACAAACCCCTGCATTTTGCTGTCCCACCTTCTCTACCATACCCTATGGTATGAGGAAGGCTCTGCCATACCCAGGATCAAACTTCACATGGGACTTTTGAAGTTTGGTCCTGGGTATGGCAGAGCCTTCCTCATGAACCTCTGCTTCCTCCACCTGCCCCTCCCTCCCTCCTTTCTTGTAGGAGGGCTGCTGCTGCAGGGACAATTGAATCAGGAAGTTGGAAAGGAGATAGACCTTTATTTCAAAGCTTCATGTAAAAACATTTTTGAGTTGGTGGAGTTGCCAAAAGTTGTAGTAAAGCCTTAGTAGGTAGACCTTCAAAAAATGCCGAAAGGGAGTCCTAAAATTTCCATGGTGAATTTTTCTGAAAAACGTTACAGAAACATATAAAATGGCAAACTTTTGTCTTTATCTTGATAAGATAAATAGGTTGATTTAAATGCAAAAGAGATTATTCAGATTTTTTTTCTTCTGTGTATTTCTATAAGCCCAGTACATTGGTGTACTATATTGGAATCCCTAAACAATTGCCTATGGGGACCAGGTAGTAAATTCAGAAGCATAGAGGCTCTTCCGCTTCAACCAGCTCCTACATGTGTATCTGGAACCATTGTTGCCAAGTGTGATTTTTCAAGAAAAGCTTTAAAATCAAATTTCTATGTGTATATATACAAATATGTGCATGTGAAATCTGTGTTTTTTGTTTTGTTTTGTTTTGTTTTTTTGAGTTAGAGTCTCACCCTGTCGCCCAGACTGGAATGCAGTGGCCGCTCCCAGCCACCGCAACCTCGACCTGCTGGGCTCCGGTGACCCTTCTGCCTCAGCCTTCCATAAATCTGTGTTTTTAAATATTGACTCAATTTTCTAAAAAGCAGACAAAAAAAAAAACTTACATTTAGGGAGTCTGTTTGGGGTAAAGCCAAAAAAAGATGACACTGGAAAAGAGTCATAAGTCAAGTAATAAATACCAGTTCATTCAAGGGCTGCTGTAAAATAAATTCTCTCCAGTCCAAAGGCAGTTACAATCTCCATAGATAGGCTGGCAGATCACAGTCTAAATTCTCTCTGATTTAATTTGTATGGTTCAATCTCCTTCATCCTTATTTGTTTATTTTTATTTTTACTTTTTTGTTTAAGAGTTTGACTATGTTGCCCAGGCTGGAGTGCAGTGGCAATTCACAGGTGCACTACAACCTCCAGCTCCTGGCCTGAAACAATCCTCCCACCTTAGCCTCCTGAGTTGGTGGGGATACAGGCAGGCACTACTATGCTGGGCTCTGCTTCCCTTTTTAAAGGTCACACTGAAGTTTCACTTTTCAGTATCCACAGGGCTGAATTTGCTCCGGAAATTTACAACTTACCTGACCAGAACCCAGTTGATCAAGTCTGTCTTTTTCTCTAAGAATGTATACATTTGTTGTTCAGACAGTTTAGCAGGTTGGACAAAAGGGAAGACAGATAAATAATAGGGACTTTATCCAAACTCTAGCTGGAAATTTTCTAACCTGTTGTCGCTAGAAAAGGAAACTCAGATCAGAGTTGCACCAGTGTGGAATGACGATCCTCCAGGTGGCAAATTACTAATGATCCTGTTAAAGTGGGGTTCCTTCCTGAAATTTCTTGGAGATCATGTTAAACCTACGCCGTTTCCTTGTAGAAAATCAGAAATCAATTGGAAATTCTTACCTGAAGAGATAGTGATTCCTGCCCCACCTTATTCCTGCCAGCAAGAATTTGGGAGGCACCCCACTTCCATGGGAGATTTAGGTGGCTGGCGCCCACACTTACCTTCTGAGGTGCGTAGGGCCACACAGACAGCCAAGGCTGTGATGACGAGTCTTGTCTGCTGCATTCCTGCCTGCCCTATTGGCTCTGACAGCACCGCAGGTGAGGCTGTACGATCAGGAAATGAGGTTAAAGGTGTCCTTGGATTCTGAGAAAGAGCATGGAGGAGTAAGACAGGTGGCCCCGCCCTGGGAGGTGCTCAGGGTGTCGATTTCTCATGTTTCTTTTTTAAAGACCAATCTCCTCCCCAACTTGAGAAGCTCCTGACTGGGGGTTGAGGACATCAGTGATGATCTGGCAACTGGTGGGGTCATTGTGAGTTGGAAGTGTGCATCAGAATAATTCAGGAACCATTAAAAATAGCAATCTACATGAATCTCCCTGTCAGAATTCTGGGGTAGGAGACCAGTTATTTGAATTTATAAAAGTTCTAGCCGGGCTCGGTGGCTCAGCCTGTAATCCCGTGCCTTTGGGAGGCTGAGGTGAGTGGATTGCCTGAGCCCGCGGGTTTGAGACCCGCCTGGGCAGCGAGATCTCATCTCTACAATAAATCAAAAAATCAGCCAGGCATGGTAGCGCATGCCTGTAATTCCGGCTACTCGGAAGGCTGAGGCGGAAGCATCACCGGAGCCCAGCAGGTCGAGGCAGCGGTGGCCAGGAGCGGCCACTGCACTCCAGTCTGGGCGACAGAGTGAGACTCCAGCTCAAAAAAAAATTTTTTTTAAAACTACAGGTGATTCTGGTGGGCATTTCTGTTGAGAACCATTGCATAAAGGAATCAGCGTTTTTAAGTAGCTTGTTGAAACCACGAGTTTCCGAGGACAAGGGTAACAAGTCATAAAAAGAAATTATGTCTGATATGGAAAAATCAGACTCCATGTTGGGCTTGGTTCACAGCCAGATGGTTTCCAGTGAAACTTTATAGCTTATTTAGGAGAAAGGTGGAAAAGGTAGAGGGCAGTGCCTTGTAAAAGAGAGCCCCAGAGCAGGTGTGAGGAGGCGTAAGTTCTAGTCCAACTTTGCTGCCAATCAGTTTTGTGAATAAAACCGTGAGGTAGGGTGAAAACCATTGGATTCTCATTCTGCCTCTTCTACTATTTGTATAACCCCAGAAGATGTACTTAACTTTTTTGTGAATAACAGGCAGGATGACCACAAAGTCATGCTATGCTTCCTCTAGAACTGTATGGTCCTATGTGGTAGCCACTAGTTCACATGTGGCTCTTGATCACGTGAAATGTGACTAGTTCAAATTCAGATGCACTATAGGTGTAAAATACTGAATTGTGAAGAGGGAGTACGAAGAAATAATATAAAGTATCTTGTTAATAATTTTATATTGATTGCATGTTATCGATTACACGATATTTTGGACATATTAGGCTAAATACAATGTATTATTAAAATTAATTTTATCTGTTTCTTTTTACATTTTTAAATTACTGATATGGTCTGAATGCTTTTGTTCTTTTCAAAGTCATGTTGAAACTTGTGGGGCCTAATGGGAGGTGTGTTGGTCATGATGGTTCCACCTTCATGAATAGCACCCTCATGAATGCTGCTATAAGAAGGGCTTGCGAGAGTGGGATGAGTTTTTCTGCCAGGTGAAGATCCAATGTTCCTTCCTCCAAAGGACGCAGCAGTGAGGTGTCACCTTGCAACCAGTGACTGAACTTGCTGGTGCCTTAATCTGGAATTTCCTAGCCCCAGAACTGTGAGAGAATAAATTTATGGTCTTTATAAGCTACCCAGTCCCAGGTATTCTGTTATAGCAGCTCAAAAGAGTAAGACAATTATATATGTAATTTAAACCCAGAACATATTATTTTAAATTTTTTTAATTTTTATTTGAGGCTCAAGGAGTACATGTTTAGGTTTGTTACATGAGTATATTGTGTGATGATGAAGTTTGGGCATCTATTTTTTTTTTTTTTTGAGTTGGAGTCTCACTCTGTCGCCCAGACTGGAGTGCAGTG
>NW_007256233.1:130618-151924 GCF_000164805.1 Carlito syrichta | reverse complement strand
GCTGATTTTTTTATTTATTGTAGAGATAAGGTCTCGCCAAGTTGCCCAGGCGGGTCTCGAACCCGCAGGCTCAGGCAATCCACTCACCTCTGGGCGTCCATTATGTCTGTCATCCTAATGGTGTGCATGGTGCCCAGTGGGTAGTTGTTTAACCCTTACCCTCTCCTTCATTCACCCTTTAAGAGTCCCCAGTGTCTGTTGTTCCCATCATTATGCCTGGGTGTACACAATGTTTAGCTCCCCTTATAAGTGAGAACATATTCGATTTTCTGTTTCTGTGTTGATTTACTTAAAATAATGGCCTCCCGTTTCATCCACATTGCTGCAAAGGACCTGATTTTGTTCTTTTGAATGTCTGCATAGTATTGCATGGGATATATGTACCACATCTTCTTTTTCCAGTCCACTGTTGATGGGCACCTAGGTTGCTTCCATGTTTTTACTATTGTGAATAATGCTGCAAAAAATACATGTGTGCAGATGTCTTTTAGTAGAATGACTAATATTCCTTTGGCAATATACCCAGTAGTCAGATTGCTGGGTAAAAAGGTAAATCTATTTTTAGTTATTGAGAAATCTCCAAACCGCTTCCCACAGGGCCTGAACTAGCTTCCATTCCCACCAATGGAAGTGTATGAGCATTATCTTTTCTTTGCAATCTTGCCAACATCTGTCACTTTTTGACTTTTTAATAAAAGCCATTCTGATTATAAACCCATACGTAGATCACATTTGCTGCTGTTGAAGATCAAGAGGGTCTGAATTATCTCCAGCTGTCAAGTTGTGGTATTTAACCAAGCTCTGATTCATTATCAAGAACTAGTGTTATAATATAAGAAATTGGAGCTTCAGAGGGCAACAGACTAGCAAAGATATGAACACCTGAATGAGAAGACCCAAAGCAGCAATTCTAGCCTCTCCACTAAGCAAAAGGACCTTACCACAGGCCTTGATAAAAAAGCACAGACAACCTATGAAAGTGATTGTCATAAGACCTGTGAAAGTAGGTGTACCAGCCATAACCAGAGCAGCCTCTCTGGACCAAAGTGAGCTCTGAAGGCAAGAATCAGGGAAGCTGTAGAAGAATTATAGCCTGAAACAGTCACAAAGATGTGCTAAAACAACATATTGGCTTAAACAGTCACCAGCTTGCCAGGTACCTGAAATTCCCATTTGAGTTCCTTTTGACTTTCCCCGCAGTAGAAAATAGCCTCTGTTCAGATGAAATGAAGGGTGACTATTGAGCAATTAGAATGATTTTTAATCCCACAGGGCAAAACATACACAGAATTACTGGGTCACTGACAAGGAGCCTAAGCTCATTTAAGGTAGGCCTGCAATTAGACAGTCCCTGGGTACTCCCTTGTGTACTTCTTATTTGCTTCTGTATTTCACAGGACAGCTTCTCTTTTACTGTGGGCGTGTTTCTTCTACCAGGAAATGCCACCATGCCCCTGCCAGGAAGAAGGCACAGGGACAGAATCCAGGGACTTGGGATGCAAAGTGGCTTGTCCTTGAGTTATTAGCATGTTCCCTCTCCTCCACACTCCTTCCTGGGATGGTGAGCTAAGTAGTGGTGACTGGAAAACAGTTGCTAAAACATGCAGAACCCAATACATTAAAGTACTTGTGGGATTACCACCACTGAAGTCACAAGCTTGGGGCAGAGTGTCATGTCACCCTGGTGCTAAAAAACAAACATGACATCCAACAGCAAGTCTATAAACCACTAAAACCCCTATGTCATGTTGTTTTGTACTAAGACATGAATGAGAGGAATGCTGGGCAGATCAGAGAGAAAAACTGAACAATGGAATTTTGTCTGGAGAGGATACAGTACAAGTTATAATTGTGGGGTATGTGTGTCTGTGCTTGAGAGTGGTGCTTCCTAGGCAGACATAGACCACCATAAACTAGGAAAAAGCCCCAAAGAGGTGGATTCAGAAGAATGACTTTGATTACTTAAATATTTTTATGTCTACAAAACCAAATGAGAAGGAGATTGGAAAATGTGTGTTTTTAGGATTCAGGGGATAGTTGGAGGGCGGAACCATGGAAGGATATAGTTGGGAACCCAAAACTATGCCTAGCTTTGCGCTTTCCATTAGGAAAAGTCGCTAACTCAGGATATCTGGATGCAGCCTTCTAGGGAAAAAAAACATATTTTTTCTTTACCAGAAAGAACTAAATGGTTTTTACTTTAAAATGAAATAAAGTAAAAACCTCAGAATATCCTTAAAACATAAAGTAAAAGCCTCAGAATATCATTAAAACATCTGCTGCCATCCATGCTCTGGGTAAAATGACCTATTTGGATTAGGAAGATGAAGAAAAGTTTTAAACAGTAGTTGCACAAAATAAAACTAAACCAGCGAAACTTCCTTGAATAGTTTTCTTGAAATTTAGTATATAGATGAACTATTTTGAAAATCATATCAACATTTAAATATCTTAGGATACATAGTTTAATAGGCACCATCCATACATAGTTTAATAGGCACCATCCATAAATCCTTTGGTATTGAGAATAATCACTTTTTAACCTGTGTGGTATTTGAGCTCTGATTGGTAGACAATTAATTTGTCACGGGCGTGAGAGCAGGATACCCCTCTAGTTAGCTTTGCCTCCCCCACGTGAGCTCAGGCCCAATGCACAGAGCTGTTGTATTCATGTCTGTGAAGAGACTGCCTGTTGAATCACTGTTATTGTATCACCATCTTATGTTTTTTAGAAACTTTAGTTCTGGGGGGAAACACAACATCAATAAGGTAACTGATCTCAAACTAGACAAAGTGGGAACCAATGGGAGGTCCAAACTTCTCCTCTACAATGCCCACTTGTATATCTAATCCTGAATTGTACCCTACATCTTTTTTTTTTTTTTTTTAGTTGGAGTCTTACTCTGTCACCCAGACTAGAGTGCAATGGCCGCTCCCGGCCACCGCAGCCTCGAACTGCTGAGCTCCGGCGATCCTTCCACCTCAGCCTTCCAAGTAGCTGGAACTACAGGCAGGCGCTACCACGCCTGGCTAATTTTTTTTTTTGATTTATTGTAGAGATGAGGTCTCACCGAGTTACCCAGGCGGGTCTCGAACCCGTGGGCTCAGGCAATCCACTCACCTCAGCCTCCCAAAGCGCTGGGGTTACAGGCTGAGTCACCGAGCCCGGCTTTGTACCCTACATCTTTAAAATAAAATATATAAAAAGAGAAACTTTAATTCTGACCAAAATAAATACATGTTCTTTGTAAACTATTTATATGAATATATTTACATTAATTTATAATTATATTTTAGCAATGTATGAAAATACGAAAACCATTTATAACCAAATTCCTGATTTATATTATAATTGTACAATCACTTATATAATAATCATTACAATTTATAACCAGAAGCCCAGCCAAGTGTGAACTCTTTTTTAACATTTGGATGCTTTCAGATTTTTTGTTTATATTTTATTTTTACAAAAACAGAGTCATAAAACACTCCTGCTTTGTGACTTTTTTTTCCAGTTAATGGATCAGGAATAATTCTCCATAGCCATTGATCTGTATTGCATTTTTCTTTCAATGGTTTCATAGTATTCAATCACGTGGTTTTGTCATAGTTTGTTTACTCAGTTGCTGGATATTTAGTTTGGGTGTGTCCCTTTTCTGGTGTTTATTATTAGTATAGAAATGCTATGCTAGCTGGGCTCAGTGGCTCAGCCTGTAATCCCAGCACTTTGGGAGGCCGAGGCTAGTGGACTGCCTGAGCGTGAGGGTTCGAGACCTGCCTGGGCAACTTGGCGAGACCTCATCCTACAATAAATCAAAAAAAAAAAAAAACCCTAGCCACGCGTGGTAGCGCACGCCTGTAGATCCAGCTACTTGGAAGGCTGAGGCGGAAGGATCGCCAGAGCCCAGCAGGTCGGAGCTGCGGTGGCCGGGAGCGTGCCACTGCACTCCACTCTGGGCAACAGTGTGAGACTCCAACTCAAAAAAAAAGAAAAGAAAAAAATGCTATGCTAATCAGTTATGTAACCTTTGATCCTTTGTCTCAATGTTTTCTGAATTTTTTTTTATTTTAGAGACAGAGTCTTGATCTTTCAGGATAGAGTACATAGAGTGCAGTGGTGCAATCCCAGCTCACTGCAGCCTCAAACTCCTGGGTTCAAGCAGTCCTCCCACTTCATCCTCCTGAATAGCTGAGACTACAGGCATGAGCTACCATACCTGGCTAATTAAAAAAATTTTTTTTTGTAGAGATGGGGTCTTGCTATATTGCTCAGGCTAGTTAAAATAAATTCTTAAAAATGAAACTTCTGAAAGGGTATGCCCATTGAAACTACTTTTTACTATATATTGCCAAGTTATTTCACAGTACTGTAAATCCCTCAGTTTTCAAATAGCGTGGGTTTAGTGAAGGCAGAATCTGTACCTAATCCACTGTTATATTTCCAGTGCCAAATGATAGATGCTTAATGTTCATTGAATGAATAATGAGTTGGATGACTCAAATAAGAAGGCCTTCATTACATGAGCCAAGTCTTGCCTGTGTGGTCGCAGAAGTCTCTAATGGGTACTCTCGGTCTCTTCTGAATATCTATAGCCTAATTGGTAATGATATTTTAAATTGTTATTTATCAGAAAGGATTGTTTTCTATACCATACCATACTGAATATAAAAAATTATACATTGGAAGAGGATTAGTTATAAAAATATATATCAGCAGGGGACTAATAGGTTTGAAACAAGGGCCAAGAGCAGTATGCATGTGTGGAGGGGGTGGTTCAGAAACCTGCATTCTTTAGAAACAAGAACATTTTCCAGGTGAGATGGCTTTTAGGAGAGTCAGGCTAGGTCCCTTTCAGTGCTGTGGTTTCATGATTTACACTCTGTAATGAAAAGTGTGAGGGGGTTGGGCGTCAGGTATGCCACTGTAAACAAAGAGGAAAGAATGCAGGACTATCAGTAGGCACAATGTTTGTACCTAGAGCCAAAGCAGGGAATTTTCCTTGCATTGAATTTCTTATTCCTGGTTAACACTATAGTTTCCTTTTCGACTTACATTTAGAGGGTTTTTTTTAGCACTTATACTTTCCATATATATGAATAATCCAAATTCATTCCCATATCACCATTATCAATTTTATTATGATGCTAAACACAGAAGTTAGGTTACTTGCCTGAGGTCAGTCAATAAATTGGGAATCACAGAGCAGAATGGCACTTCAAGTTAATAAAAGGAAAAAGAACACCCCCAGGAAAATCTGGAAAAGGAGAGCAGTGAAGGGTGACTAGTTTTTCTGGATGCTAAAATATATTGTAAATCTACTGTTAATAAAACAGTGTGTCACTGATGCATAAATCCAGAAGACATAATGCTTGTGCAAATTTAATATAAAAGCATTCCACATCAGAGAGAATTGTGAATTGTTCAATGATTTTGAAACAACTCATTAACTATGTGGAAAAAAATAAAGTTAAAAGTTTAAATTCCAGATATATTAAATATGTAAGGTAAAGGCTTAAAATATAGGACTACCAAAAGGAAATGTGGAAGAGTATTTTTTTTTTTAAGTTTTAGAACTGAGAAGGTCTATCTAAGCATAAAACAAGATTTTGAAGTCATAAAGAAAAGACTTAAAAAGTTGACCATACAAGAAAAGTGAAACTTCATCATGTAAATTCAGTAAAGGGGGCATTTGTAAGACAAAAGACAAAAGGCTGTTGTATTAAAAGATTTTTGTATATCAATAAGGAAAAGACTAATGACTCAGTAGAAAAATAGGCTATGGATATGGACAGATAGTTCACAGAAATAAAAAGGGCTTACAAACATTTGTTAAATGCTCAACATTCAAAATTACTTAAATACAAAGAAAAACAAACATGAGATACATTTTTTCACCTGCCTAACTGGCAGAGATCAAAGTGTTCATATTACATGGTCTTAGCAAGTATTCACTCATACATGGCTAGTCGGAGTATAAATTGGTGCAAATTCTCAGAAGGTACATTTTTCAATACCTATTAATTTAAAATATAAGCTTTTACATAAGCTACTACAAGAATTTATGCTATAGGTGAGGACACGTATGCAAAGATTTAAGCATAAGAATCTCATTGTAGCATTATTTTTAATAGCAAAACATTTAAAACATCCTGTATTATCTATCAATGTGTACTAGGAAAATAAATTATGGCACATTTATACAGTGGACTAAAATGCAACAATAAAATCACAATACAAGAGAGGGATTGGCAGTAGCAGGATACTGCCAGGGTAAGGGGGGGCATGTGACAGCCTCGGGTACCTGACCCTAAACCAGGGGAAATGGGGACCCACACATAAACTACTAATGTCCCTAATCCTGATTTATACCCCACATCTTTTTTTTTTTTTTTGAGTTGGAGTCTCACTCTGTCACCCAGACTGGAGTGCAGTGGCCACTCCCGGCCACCACAGCCTCCACCCACTGGGCTCCGGCGATCCTTCCGCCTCAGCCTTCCGAGTAGCTGGAACTACAGGCGGGTGCCACCACGCCTGGCTAATTTTTGATTTATTGTAGAGATGAAGTCTCGCCAAGTTGCCCAGGTGGGTCTCAAACCCGCGGGCTCAGGCAATCCACTCACCTCAGCCTCCCAAAGGCGCAGGATTACAGGCTGAGCCACCAAGCCCGGCTTATACCCCACATCTTTACAACAAAATAAAGTAAGGAAAAATTTCTGGTCTTTAAGTGAAGAAAACAAGGTGCAGACCAGTGGAATCTATCCATCTACCTCTCTATCTAGTGTGTGTGTGTGTGTGTGTGTTTGTGTGTGTGTGTGTGTGTGTGTGTGTGTGTGTGTGTGTGTGTGTGTGTGTGTGTATTTCATACAGCATATGGATGGATATACATGCTTAAAATGCATAGATGTTTGGAATGATGAAGCACAAGTTCACAAGTTCTTATTAGTGACTGTCTCTGAGAAGGGTGAAGGTAGTGATTGTCTCTGAGATGGGGGAAAAAAATCTCCTTTTTTTTTTTTAACTTGGAGTTTCACTCTGTCACCCAGGCTGGAGTGCGGTGGCAGGCTCACGGCCATCCCAGCATCGACCCGCTGGGCTCCGGCGAGACTTCCACCGCAGCCTTCCAAGTAGTGGGAACTACAGTCATACACTACCACACCTAGCTAATTTTTGTATTTATTGTAGAGACGAGATTTCGCCAAGTTGCTTGAGCTGGTCTCAAACCTGTGGGCTCAGGCAATCCACTCACCTCGGCCTCCCAAAGTGCTGGGATTACTTTTTATGGTTTGGATTCTTACAATTTATATTAGTTATATATTTTTGTGTAACAAATTAGCACAAACTTAGTGGCTTAAAACAACATTAATTTATTATATTACAGTCTCCAGGGGTCAGGAATCAGATATAGCTCAATGGATCCTCTGTTAGGGTCTCAAAGTGTTGACTGAGGCTGCAGTTTCATTTGAGGTTTGGGGTCCTTTCCAAGCTCATGTGGTAGTTGCCATCATTCATTTCTTCACAGTGTTGGATGTATGGCAGTTTGCTTCTTCAAGGCCAAGTAGAACAGCCTCTGATCCCTAGATCCTCTTTTAAAGAACTCACCTCATTAAGGCAGCCCCACTTAGGATAACATCCTTTTTTATTCGTTTAATGTCAACTTTAGGAACTTTATATCTGCAAAATTTCTTCACCTGTGCTGTATTTTATCAGTTAGAAGTAAATCCCTACTCAAGGCAAAAAGATAATACAATGGCATGGATACGAGGGAGCAGGAGTCATGGGAGTCTTCTTAAAATTCTGCCTGTTATATCAATATCACCAATAACCACCACCACCATCACCAGCACAACAATATATGATATACATAGACCTTAATTTTCAGTAGACAATGTTCCAAACACCTTGCTTATATTGTCACTTAATGGTCAGAACAATTCTATGAAGTAGGTCATTCTTATTACTTTCATTAAAGTGATGAGATTAATTTGCCCAAGGTCATAGAGCTTGTAAGTGTTGGAACTAGCATTAGAACCAAGACAATCTATATCCACAGTTCTGTGTTTCTTACTATACCATGTATACACTTTTCAAATACAGTGGTAGAAACAATTTTAAAGCTTCTTAGTTACTAAAACTGTGTAACAAATATGCCAAACTTGTGGCTTAGACAATCAAAGCATTTACTTTGCTCATGAATCTATACTTAAAACAGGGGAAGGCTTGGCAGGGATGGCTCTTGTCTGCCCCAGTCAGCATCAGTTGGCTGGTCTGAAGGGTGGGAACTGGAATCATCTGGAAGACTCACTCATTCTCACAACTGACAGTTGATGCTAGGTGTCAACTGGGGACCTCAGTTCCTATCCACATGGACCTCTCCACCTGAATAATTTGGCTTCCTCACAGCATGGTAGCTCACTTCCAAAAGCAAGACTTTCATGAGTGAGCAAGAGAGCCAGGTGGAAGTTATACTGCCTTTTATGTCCTGTCTTGGAAACTATGGAGTTCACTTCTTCATTTGATTAGTTTGGGTAGTCACAAAGTACTATCTAGGTTAAAGGAGAAATAGTCTTCACCTCTTGATGGAGAGTGGCAAGGTTCTGTAAGAGCATAAGGACCTGAAATATTGCTGTCAATCTGCAACAAAAAGTGGATTTATTCATTCCTCTATCTCAGAACTAGCCTGTACCCAAAACATCTCAATAATTTATCTATCCTTTTCTTTAAAAACATCAAGAAAAAACCCTGCAATCTTAAGTAATAAACCATCAAAGTATTGTCCATTTTTCCCCTTCCTTTCCCCTTTCCCTTACGGTGAAAAACAAATGACATTTTAAGCTCAGGTATTGGCTACTGGCTTGGAACCTGGATATCTAAGAATCTTCAGGGAAGAATCTTGAGTTGGGTAGTCTAGGATACTTCAGCTCTTAAAAAAAATAGTGAAAGTTTCATTCATTCATTCATTCAACAAAAATGTATTGAATTCTCAATGTGTACTGATCACAGTCTTACGAGTTGGAAACAATGTCTCTGCTCTTCAGGTGACTTTTTGAAATGGAGAAAAATCAAGACAACCACTCGTATAGGTCCTCAGCTGGGTCATTGTCTTTCTTGGATTGATGCCTTGTACTGCTTGAGTCCTCAAAAAATAATTTAATAGTAATTATTAAAGTTAATAATATGGTTTCCAAACTGTGTACTGAGGCACCCCAGGGTGCTAACAAACTCATAGAGATGCTATGGGATATTATAATTTTTCTTTTTTTGAGTTGGAGTCTCACTCTGCCACCCAGGCTGGAGTGCAGAGGCACGCTCACGGCCACCACAGCCTCGACCTACTGGGCTCAGGCAATTCTTCCACCTCAGCCTTCCAAGTAGCTGGAACTACAGGCATGTACCACCATGCCCAGCTAATTTTTTTCATTTATTGTAGAGACAAGGTCTCACCAAGTTTCCCAGGCTGATCTCAACCCCGTGGGCTCAAGCAATCCTCTCACCTTGGCCTCCCAAAGTACTGGGATTATAGGCATGAGCCACCGCGCCCAGCTATTATAAATTTTTGAGAGACACACAGGGACATCTGTTGGACACCACACAACTAATACTATTAGGTTGTTCAAATCTAACTTAGTAACAGGAATGGTTTGGTATTTATTTTGGCCTAGTCGTGCAGTGAAAACATTACTGAGACATTAAGGATATCAACTATAAGCCAGGAAAGTGTGGGAACCTGTAGAGCACCTCACCTATCAATTTTCCTGATATTTCCTTGTTTTTTTTCCTATGTGAATGCATACTGTTTGAGTCATTCTTTCTTTGGAACAGAAAGTCTTTCCTATCTAGAACTACAGAGACTGCTGCCTGGGCGGCCTGGGCATCTCCACATGGACGTCATTTTCAATCTTTCCTAACTATTGTTCAATCCCTCAGCCTCCCCAGTTTCAGTGTTCCTTCAGCTCAGACTCTAGCACCTCCCTGTGAAAATCAAGTGTCAATTCTCGTCAGTGCCATCTGATGACTTGCAAGGTCTGCACCCTGGTCCCTTCCTCCTTGCTCAGGTATTGCCACACAGGGAACAGGTAAGGTTAAGTAAGGGAAGCGCTATGAAGGTCTTCCCCTCTGAGTTATGGTTGGTTCAGCACTCCAAGATCAATTTCCTTTTGAATCCCCAGTGGGATAAGAAAGTTCTATCCCTTTCACCAGCATGTCTCTGGACTGGTTTCTTAACTGATATTCTGGGGTTACTATACTAAGATAGTGTTTGCCCTGACTGAGCTCAATACACTGATAATGGTGCATGTCCAAATGTGTTCTAATTACAAGGCTTATCCCCTGGCCTTTGGCGGGGGGGAGTAGCTGAGTAAGGATAGGACAGAAAAAGCATTTAGCTCTTGCCACCAAATCACAATGTGAAAACCACAAAACAGAAGGCTGTAGAAGACTGTATGAGGTCTACTTTGGAGGCCAAATAGAGAGGTATGAGTTATTTTACAGAATAGGACTCACTCAAGGTGAGTCTTGAAGAGTGAGTAACAGCTAGCCAGACATTTAAGTGGGAAAGGAAAAGCCTCCCAGGGAACAGCATGTGCACAGGCACAAAGGGGAGCCAAGCCAGAGCATGTTCAGTTCCAGGCACCTCAACAATAGTCCAGTGCTCCAAGCAAAGAGGCTAGACTTGATCCAAAAATACTACAATCAAGGGACAAGGAATGCGTTCCTGGTTTGTTTAGGGTAGAGTGACTTTTGCTTATTTTTTTCTATTTTATTTTTTTGATTGTACGTAGCCCAAATTCAGAGGCAACTGCCAGTGAGTATGTACATAGGCTTCTTACTGCTGCTATGCCTCTAACCTCTGAAGTTCTTGATGAGAAGTTCACATGGCTGCATGACACCAATTAAAAAGGAGGGGCTCTTGGATTCAGCTCACAGTCATCACCTTCAAGAAGAAAGGCAGAGCTGATCATGCTATGCTTAGGCTTAACCCTTTCAGGGCTCCATACAGTTTTGGGATTAATTCCCAAGTCCTTGACTGCTATACAAAGTTCTCCAGGACCTGGTCCTGGCCAGCTCACTGCCTTCAAGCCTTGTCACTCTCCCACCTCAACTCTGCTCCAGTGATGCTGAATTTCCTACAATCACATCAACCAGCTGCCACTCAAGGCTTTTTATAAATGCTGTTCCCTCTGTCTGGAGGGAGCTTCCCCCTCCCTCCCCCATCACCTTACTCACTTTCACCTGGAGGCCTGTTAGTTCTCAGGAGGCTTCCCGGTCTCCCACAGGTGGGCCTCTGAGACCCTGTGCTTGCAGCATTCACCACCCTGCACTGAATGTCCTGTCTTCCTGTATGTCTTCCAACTAGCCCGGAAGTTAACAAGGGGTCTGTTTGTTTGTTTTCCACCATTAGAACATTAGTTTTTAATACTGGACTGCCTACATAATAGGAGCACATAATAGGAACAGCCTTTGTCCATTTCTGACTGAACTGGTATGATGTGAAGGCAAGTATTGTATTCATTTTCATTCAGATGAACTGTAAATGTTTAACTGACAAGACTTTTGTGAATTTAAATTTTTTTTTTCAAGGAGAATAGAGAAAGGGTTTGTGTAAAGATTCAGTAGTTCTACATGGAGAAAATAGAGAAGAAATACATCCCAAAGTGTTACTATCAAGGGAGAGAAAATGACATTATTTTTTATTTATTTATTTATTTATTTTTTGAGTTGGAGTCTCACTCTGTCACCCAGACTGGAGTGCAGTGGCCGCTCCCGGCCACCGCAGCCTCAACCGGCCCCTCAGCCTTCCAAGTAGCCGGAATTACAGGCATGCGCTACCACGCCCGGCTGATTTTTTTACTTATTTTAGAGATGAGGTCTTGCTGCCCAGGCAGGTCTTGAACCCGCGGGCTCAGGCAATCCACTCACCTCAGCCTCCCAAAGGCGCGGGATTACATGCTGAGCCACCGAGCCCAGCTGAAAACGACATTATTATCTTAAGGACAAACTTAACTCAGGCAAGTTGGAAGTCATTTCCCAAGAATTTAAAGAGCACCACCATTACTGGGGACAAAGAACTGGGGATTTTAGAAAATTAGAGCAGGAGGGCAATCTTGGGAAACACCTGGCCTCTCGCTGGCTTAAAAAGGAAGAGTGACTTGTGCAAAGACGCCATAGCCACAGCCTTGTCCAATGAAGAGTGATTTTTAGAAAGTGGCCTCAGGAGCATAGGAGGTGCTCCACCAGCTCATATGAAACAAACAAAACCACCACAAATCAAACTACAACAACTAAAAAATATTGAAGTGATCACAGTGGGCAGAATACAGTAATGGCCTCCAAATCATAATCCCTGAAACATGTATTTGACCTTACTTGGCAAAAGAGGTTTTGCAGATGTGATTAGAACCTTAAGACTAGGAGAGGATGGTGGATAACCCAGATTCGCCCAGTCTAATCACAGGGGTTCTTAAATTGGAGAACCTTTCCTGACTGTAGCCAAAGGGAGGTGAGATCCTGGGAGGGTTGAGGAGATGCAATGTGAAAAGGGACTGGCCTGCCATCACTGGCTTTGAAGATGGAATAAGGGGCCAAGACATGCAGGTTGTCTTAGTCAGTTCAGACTGCCATAGCAAAGTACCATAGACTGGGTGACTTATAAACAACAGAGCCTTATTTCTCATAATTCTGGAGGTTGGGTCCTGGTGAATACTCTCTTCTGGGTTGCAGACTACCGAATTTTCACTGTAACCTCACAGGGTAAAAGGAGCAAGCACACCAGAGTCCCTTTTATAAGGTTACTCGTGAGGGCTCTGCCTTCATTACCTAATTACCTACCAAAGACCCCTCTTTTCAAATGCCATCACAGTAGGGATTAGATTTCAACATACAATTTCTGGGGAAACACAAATATTCAGTCTATAGCACAGGTGGCAATTAGAAGCTAAAACAGGCAAGTGAACAGTTTCTTCCCTAGAGCCTCCAGATGGAACATATTCCTGCCCTTGATTTTAGCCCTATGAGACCTGTGATGGATTTCTATTGTACAGAAATATAATAACTGTGTCTTGTTTTAAACCACTAGGTTTGTGGTCATTTTTTATAGCAGCAACAGAAGAGTAATACAGGATACACACATGCAAACTCACAACCTGTAACTCCTAAGGAGGCCAAGCAGGCACAATTCCCACCTCTCCCCCATACTTTCTTCTCATCCTTTTGGAGTATTCTTGACCTTTCCAAGACTCCTTGAGGTTCATTTTCATCTGATGTCACCTATAAGCAGAGGGCTTACAGAGTGATTTGCTCTAGATGTCACACCCCAGGAATGGGAGAGCCCTTTCCAGGATTGGCCTGGGGCCCAAGCTACCTATTGTGGAAGCCAGATTGCACAAGAGCACCCTGTGTCAATTATTTTAGAATCTAGAGAAACACCAGAGTCTCTGCTGGCCAGGGAACCAGGCCCAACACTGAGAGACTATTGTTAGACACTGGGCAGTCAGTTGTGGACATGCAGGAAGAAGGAACTGTGGTATTTACACACAGCTCTTCAAGAGGAACAGGGCCTTGGCAGCATACAATGTTGTCCTTATATATTCTCAGGAATATTCACAACCGCATTAAGCTATGTTACATGTGGACACAGTCTGTTAGGTAACCATTATCCCACATTTTAGACTTTTTTTTTTTTAGCATCACCTAGATATTTAGGGAAAATTTTCTGCCCTCCACATTATGTGCATGTTATCAATACCATGAACCTGGAAAACTGAGTGGTGCTCAAATTAAGTTAAATTAATACCTAATGAGCAAGGGCTGTGAATTCAGATGGGTGTTTTCTTTGAAAGCTCACAGAAAGGCCTAAGGAGGAGGATGATAATGCTAGAGCTCTAACCCAACACTCCCCTCCTGTTCAGGCAATTATGGGGCTGACAGGATTGGAATGCTGCCCAGAACTTGGAGTAACAACGTCAATTAGTGCTGCTGGGTATGCAAGTCAAACTCACTCACTGCAGTCAGTTGAAAGTGTATAATGCTTCATAAGTCTTTTCATTATTATTGATGTTCCTGAGAAGTAAAGAAATGCCAAGTGGATGCAGGTGGGAATGTCTTGAATTTATGCAAAGTGCAAAATGACTGTGGAGATCAATTATTAACACAAGTTTCTCAGATCAGTGAAATTGCTGTGAACCTTCTGGCTTGGGGCTGGATCTTGGTATATTGCTGGTCTGATGAGATAATAAACAGTGACAGTTATGTGGGCTTAAATTGCTGTATCCAATGTGGAAACAGAGAAACTTATCAGCAGCTCTCTAACCCAGCACGACAATCAGCACCAAAGAGTCTGAGGTGAGGTAAGGTCAGAGGCTGGTATCAGGTCAGACCTACTCCATAGTCTGAAGATTGCATTTGTGATACGAAACAGAAATATTTTTATTTTATATAAAAACACACACGCTCATTGTAAAACTCTTTTTTTTTTTTTTTTGTAAAGGTGGGGTCTCATTAGGTTACCCAGACTGGGTTCAAGCAATCTTCCCACCTCGGCCTCCCAAAGTGCTGGAATTATAGGTGTGAGCCAGTATTCCCAGTTGTGAAACATTATATAATATATAGAGTAAAAGCAGAAGTTCCTCATGACCAGCTTCCCAATCTCCAAAGGTGACCATTGTTAACTGTCTGGTAGCTAGGTTTCAAAATTGTTTTCTACACACACACACACACACACACACACACACACACACACACACACACACACACCTATTTTATAAGACTGGACTCACACTATTCTATTATTGGTTTTTATTTTTTAAATATTCCAGTTTTGAAATATTTTTGTAGATCATTATAGGACTCTACCTCATTTATTTAAATGATCTAGCCATTAGTATTCCATCATTTGCACAATTGAAGTGATCAGTTACTGATCAGACTTTTAGGTGAGTTCCTGTTTTGTTGTTTTTGCCATCTTAAGCAACCAATAGGAATCCTTTTCCTTTATATAGTCACCTGTTTAGTTCCATAGAATAAATTCCTAAAATGGGGATTTCTGGATAAAATGGCTTGTACTTTACAACACATGTCAAATTCCCTCAAGCAAGAAAGTGTAAATTTATTGTTCCACCAACAATGCCCATTTCCTTACACCTCCTGCTAACACGGGGTATTATCAATCTTTTTTTTTTTTTTTTTTTGAGTTGGAGTCTCACTCTGTCGCCCAGACTGGAGTGCAGTGGCTGCTCCCGGCCACCGCAGCCTCAACCTGCTGGGCTCCAGCGATCTTTGCACCTCTGCCTTCCAGTAGCTGGAACTAAAGGCGCTCCCTACCACACCGGGCTAATTTTTTGATTTATTGTAGAGATGAGGTCTCGCCAAGTTGCCCAGGCGGGTCTCGAACCTGCAGGCTCAGGCAATCCACTCACCTCAGCCTCCCAAAGGCACGGGATTACAGGCTGAGCCACTGAGCCCGGCTCAGAATGTCTTTCATCATATGAAACAGACATAATGAGTCACATAGAGGAAATCTGTAATTAAGAAATTCCTTAAGACCTCTAGCTTTAGAACTTTATCAATAAAATTGAGATCAACATTTTTTTTTAAGGTTATGACTTGGGCCTAGAGAAAAAAACCACAGGAAAACAAATGAAAACCCATCTGCACATTTGACAGACATTAGGATGCATAACTCTGCTTTCAGCCCGGTACATTTCCAGTGAGATCCAGTATCATATCCAGCAGGGAAGAAACTAGCCAGATCCTCAAAAGTGTTTATTCACCAGTCATCAAGGAGAGAAAGTCACTTCAATGTTCCATAAATCAGAAGACTTTCCTGATTACTACTTTGTAGTCTAGACATTTAGACTCATTATAATATTTGCATTTTGCTGGGCTCGGTTGGCTCAGCCTGTAATACTGCGCTTTGGGAGGCCGAGGTGAGTGGATTGCCCGAGCCCACGGGTTTGAGACCCACCTGGGCAACTGGGTGAGACCTCATCTCTACAATAAATAAAAAAAAATTAGCCAGGCGTGGTAGCGCGCGCCTATAATTTCAGCTACTTGGAAGGCTGTGAGGAAGGATCGCCGGAGCCCAGCAAGTTGAGGGTGTGGTGGCTGGGAGCGGCCACTGCACTCCAGGCTGGGTGACAGAGTGAGACTCCAACTCAAAATATATATATATATATTTGCATTTTATTGCTTCATTATCTGGTATAATTATGAAATAGACAGCTAGGTGGCTAAGTTTGCCTCTTAGGAAGAATTTAAAATACAACACAATATACATCATTATTCATGCTTAGGAGGCCATGAGCATTTAAAATACAACACAGTTATAGTTGAAGGGTTTTACAGAATTCCACACCCAGAGGTTTGAATACGTCGCCTACTCTATCATTCTGATGTTTGCCTTGTTGCCATAAAATTGTGCAAGGTGCCAATGAGCTTTATAGCTCAGTTATATCATAAATCAGACTCTGTATGTGCAGACTTTATGCACACAGGTAATGTGAAAGAAAAAAAAAAAAAACCTTGTGTTTTATTTGAAGGATATAAAAAGCATAAAGAATTGGAAAAGTTCTTGAAAGTTGTAAAAGTAGGCTTGGTAATCACTGGGCTTGTCCAGTTTATAGGCAGAGCACAGGATTGAATGACCTCACTCATCATTCTGCAGCTCCAGGAGACATAAAGTCTAGCAATTGCAACTCTCAGTAAAAAAGTATATCCTCCAACAAATGTCCATGGGTCAGATTAAAAATACCCTGGGCTTCCGTATAAGTTGAAAATAGTAACTCTTAACTGGACTGCATACTCTGTGGCCTGTACTGTCTGCTTTCCTACTCTAAGGTTTACCTTAGTCATCCTGTTGGTCAGAGCTCCTTTACCAGGCAATCTCCAGAGACTCTAACTTGCTGCTGGTTGTCTACACTTGGATGGTGAGTGCACTCCTATAGTACATCAGTGGGGAGAAGGTGCAACAGGGTGGGGTCAAGAAGTCAGTATGATCAGTTATTCTTAAGCACCCACTAAAGTCTGTTCCATTATCAGAAAGCTGTGGTATAGCAAATATTTTGCAGCTTGGCATGTTTGGTACAATATTTGGGGAAACATTGTTCAGCAATGTATTATCAAATACCTGGCTGATGTCAGACTGCAAGAACTGTAGTAAGCCATGTCAGCATGCTTTCATAACTACTTCAAAGACATGCGGCCTAAAGGAGAACTGGGGAAAGCAAACTACATAGATTATTCTGGATTGGCTAATTGGATGGTACACAAGGAAGTATATAGTAACTTACAGCACTGCACAGATAGGGCAAGGACAGAGTTTAATATACCCAGCAGAGGGCTGGAGCATTTGGTGACAAGAGAAGTTTAACAAAAGTGAAAAGATACTGGGTGGGGGGGCACACCTCATCAACAAGGGTACCTGCATAATGAACATTTGTAAACCTAACCCTGAGTTGTCTCCTACATCTTCAAAATAAGAAATTTTTTTAAAAAAAGAAAGAAAAGATATTAAGGCAAAACAGTTGGCTCAATAAAAAGAGAGAGAAGAAAATGAAGTTAAAGAAGCAAGATGGGACTAGAGCAGTGGTTCTCAAGTGTTCCTGAACAGCAGCATCAATATCAATTGGGAGCTTGTAAATGTAAATTATTAGAACCTACCAAGTCAGAACTCTGCAGGTGAGTCCCAAGCAATCCACGTTTGAACAAGCCTTGGAGGGACTCTGATGTATGGCAGAGTTTGAGAACTACAAGTCCAGAGAAAGGAAACAAAGTTTAAGATCTCAGAGATGCACAGTGTCACCTTAAGAAGGAGGCACAGAGGCCTGCTGTACTGACAGGTAGCTGATGTGATGTGGCCATGAGAGTCAGCAGCACAGAATAGGGGAATATGGAAATCCAGGTTCCTAGTAGGTCATCTGTGACTGAGAAGGATAAAAGCAAGGGTTTGAAAACAAGAAAAAAGAGAACCCAAGTGCTCATATCATCAAAGAAGGTAAAAGAGAGTATTAAAGGGTAAGGGTTAGAAGGATTTGGAATAAGTAACATAATGAGATATCAAGTGAAGAAAACTGAGAACTATGACATGGTTTAGCTCTGACAATGGTGAGCAAGGACCAAACTGACCCTTCTATTCCCCTTCAGTTGGGACAATGGGACAAACTAAGTAATTGTTCCACCATCCAAAAGAAAAAGAAGCCAGGGCTATCTGCCTAGGGGTAGGGTTGCTGGGAGTGTTACTGCCCAGGATGAGAAACAGTCAAGTAAAGAGGTAAGGATAAATGGAAGTTTTTACCCATTCATAATAGGAATTCCTAGCCCCCTACTATAGAAAGCTAGGCTTGGGATGAGTAGAAAATACAGTGGTGGAAGCTTTCTGGAAGCCAGCATGAATAACACACCTCAAGAAAACAGTAGATTGGAAGGTCAGATCAGTGAAACTTCTAAGAGACAAACACTAAGTGAACAAAAAACATCTAGAGAATGGAGAAGCACACACAAGCAAGTAAGATACAATCCGACTTCCAAATATAATGCTGTTTTGACATAAATTATTTCATTAGGTGCAAGAACAAAGTGCTGGCACGGGTAGGTGGTTACTGGTTTTCCAACGGTTACAATCACATTTTCCAGGGTCCATTTGGAGAATAAGGAAGACTTCTAGTGGTAGAGGTAGGAACTAAGATGAATTAACACATAAAATGTACGGTTACTGTTTAAGCAAGGAGTCATGATCAAAGTGAATTTCCATTCTAATAAAGGAAAGTTAGAACAACCCCTCAAATGCCTACATAACACTATTAAATAAAGCCCTATATTTTAATGATATTTCTTTGCTTAAAAAAGGAAATATAGAAAAAGTTTTGTAATTTAATCAGAAAGTATTACAAAAGATATAGATTTTATTTCTATTTCTGAAATCAGATGCTTTAAAAAAAATCTCTGCTTTAACCAAATTTACCCTCACTATATAGTATTTACCATTATACACCTAATTTATACAATAACTACTCTTGAAAAATAATGATTAAGAGTTAATCAACTGTAAAGTATATAGATTGCAATCAGTTTGTTAAAAGAAAAAGAACCACTTCTCTAAAGAGTTTGAACCTTCATAATAATTTACAGAATTCTGTTTAACTGAATATATTTTAAAAATCTGCTATAGATAAGGTATTGCTTTATAATCATCCCCGGTTTCTTAGAGAATAAGGCACACAGTCACCAGCATTATAAATCGCAAATCTGTAAGAAAATCTGAAAACAGCAGATGGCACATATGCCACTAAGAAAAGCAGGTACCTTTGGGGCTCTGACTTTAATATCATAATAACAAGAAACTGTGTAAAAGTAAAATCCACAACAACTAAACGTGTGTTCTCTAATAAAGGTTAACCATCTTAACATAAGATTAACCTGCAAGAACAAAGGAAAAGGCAAATTTTCTAAAACCACTTAATTTTGAAAAATATATATTCTGTCTCTCAGTATTGGACAGACTTTAAAAAAAACTATTTAACTAGTGCAATATTTTAGAACAATGCATAAGCAAACCAATAGCAGCTACAACAATTCTAACAGCACATTCAGGAATTTACATTTGAAATGATATTACTGGTCATTACTTTTTTATGTAAATTAAAATGTCATGTTTATGATTCAAGTATCAATATTTTGTTAAATTTAATTATGTTTTTCAAACTACTTCGGTAAAATGTTATTATAGTCAACATGTTTTAATAACTATTTTCTACATTGATTTCTAAAATAATAACCTAGATCTAATGTTAGTTACTGTTTTTTATTGATATTATAATGATGTCTCACAAGTGCACTGAAGCAGATTTTGCCAGTATCATAACTCATAAAGCACGCTGCAAATTAAATTTCAGTCAGGACCAACATATGTGAAAATAAATATGTGTCTGCATTTACTATACATCTTTATAGTTATACATTCACTATAAATGATTCATAGTATCATTTATTTTGGCCATGTCACTGTTTTAATATCTCAATAAAATATGGATCCCAATATAATGGAAACTTTCAACAGATTGGTAAGCCTAAAATCTGAGGTTTTTTCCATCGGGAAATGGAGTAACTTAAAGGTATACTTCCAGAAAATGAATTGGATGTTCATCCAACAGAACTACTACCAAAGTCCAGATAAACAGAAGAGAAGTAATAAAAATATGTCATGGAATAAATTCAACTCTAACATTGCACTAGAGTTGTCATAGAAGAAAGAAGTTGAATTATAACAAATATAATTAAAAAACAACAACAAACGTGCAATTCTGAGCAAGAGAATTCAGAAATTATAATAATTAAACAGGACAACCCCCTTGGGTCTCCTCCCACTGTGGGAGCTTTTCTGTCCTCTCAATAAATCTTGCTTTAAAAAATAATAATAATAATTAAACAATTAAAGTATCTGTGTGTTTTAAAATTTATTTTAATTGATTACCCTTAGCCATCTCTAAGACTACCATATGGTTACCTCAGACATCAATATGAATTCCATGTTTTGAAGACATCATTTGCCTGGTCCCTGTTAAATACATAATGAATGAACAGATATGAGGTAAAGATGCTGTGATTGTTACATAAAGCCAGAATGGCAACGGAGAAGTTTTTCCAAATGGGCATATCCACAAGCCATGACGAATCCCATCTCGGATATGGTGTGAAGTCCAGGATATAAATAACATCCAGGGAAGAAAGCACCATGAGTCTTTGAGCTTGAAAAAGTGCATAGTGAATTTCAGGGTCAGAACCACGATGGGTATCACAGTTGAACAGTGTAGAAAAGGTCTTCGTGGAAGAGTCAAAGCAGCCTGAGGGGGAAAGTAGTAATTAGTATCATTTCCTTCTTGGCAAAACAAAATTTTAAAGATGCTTCCTAATATTTTAAAATATTTTTCAGAGACTATTAGATATACAAAAAAAAAAACCATTTTCTATTCCACCTCTGAATGCATATAACAAAATTATGTATAAAGCAAAGAATAGTGTGAGCAGGATATTTTTGGATTAAAAATAAAATCAAGCCGAGCTCGGTGGCTCAGCCTGTAATCCCACGCCTTTGGGAGGCTGAGGTGAGTGGACTGCCTGAGCCCGCGGGTTCGAGACCTGCCTAGGCAGCGAGACCTGATCTCTAAAATAAATCAAAAAATCAGCCGGGCGTAGTAGCGCATACCTGTAATTCCGGCTACTCGGAAGGCTGAGGCGGAAGGATCACCGGAGCCCAGCAGGTCGAGGCTGCGGTGGCTGGGAGCGGCCACTGCACTCCCGCCCGGGCGACAGAGGGA
>NW_007256233.1:107623-130598 GCF_000164805.1 Carlito syrichta | reverse complement strand
TTCCACCTCAGCCTTCCGAGTAGGTGGAACTACAGGCGTGTGCTACCACGCCCAGCTATTTTTTGATTTACTGTAGAGATGAGGTCTCACCAAGTTCCTCAGGCGGGTCTCGAACACATGAGCTCAGGCAACCCACTCACCTCGGCCTCCCAAAGTGCTGGGATTACAGGCTGAGCCCAAGCCCAGCCCCCATCTACTTTAAAGGCTAATTTGCAGCTAAATAATTCCTAACAAAAAGAAAGCTGAGAATAGTGATGATTGTCTAAATCCAAATCTTCCCACATATCCTCCAAAAACATATAACATGAAAGACAAATAAAACTATATAAACCCCAAACCCTCAACATAACTAGAAGCCAGAGAATGCCCAAACTCCAATTATCTGTAAGTCTTAAAATAAACAGCAACTCAGTGTGCTCTTTCTCACACACTCCACAAACCAAAAAAACTATGTTGACTACAGAATAGGAGAAACCTAATATTGATCTAAAATACTACTACAAAGAGTAAGTTCCACTAAGTGTGAAAATACTGAAGAGGGTCTTGATAGATTGGAACATGACTACAGGAAAAGAACTTAAAAGTGTGCATGATTCACGGCTTTGAAAGGCATTGATTCTGGGGGAGAAGATGATAAAAAAGGAAAAGAAAGACACTCTCTGGAGACTGAAGATGAGGAAGAAAAGAAGTAGTGAAAGAAAAAAATTTAGATTCCTATCTAAAAAAAAAGAAATCAGAACATACAATCTTATTGCCACTTTAAAAGAAAAAAGTAATCCATTAAAGAGACTATTACTTGTCACACTGTCAAATAAGACCATTTTAAAACTAGGAATCTTATAGACTCACTCCTCAGTCTAGTATTCTTTACCTCCTCAATGACTGATCATCAAAGAGTTTATTCTATGCTGTTTCCCTTGATCCTCCAAATTTTAAGTCTTTTTATTTCTACTTCATCAGAACACGTATACATTTATGTTTTTAACATTCTGTATATATACAATACATTCAATTCATCACTAGTCCTTTTGCTAACACTGCCTTAACCAAGAACACCTTAAAACAAAGAATGGAATCATGTAATGTCATAAAATGAAGTAATAAAACAGAACAAATATACAAAAAGCTAGTACTAGAGGTAAATAAAATAAAAACACCTCAGCTCTTGAACCCTGTTCCTACAAATGAACAAATATGAAAAAAAAACAGAACAAAACAAAAACTACATGAAGCATAAGAAAATTGTTATCACAAGACTCCAAACTAAATTAAATATCCTCAAACAACCATACAGGGACTTAAAAAAACACCTTGAATCATAAACTCAAAAGTGAAAAAAAGTAAAAAAACAAACCAGAAAACCAGAAATAACAGTTGATTAAACACAGTATTTTTTAAAAAGACAAAAACAACCTAATAAATGATTATATTACAATGTGTCCAGGGGAGGACAGGTCAAATAAAAGTTTAATGAGGAATACTGAAAAAAAAAAAACAGGACACTAACCAAAAGAATGAAAAAGAGTAAGAGGAAAATTATTATTAATAATTTCTCAGGGAGAAAACTGTGAAATAGAAGACAGGTAAAAATAGAAACAACATGTGTATAATTGGAGTCTCTAAAGAAGAAAAACAAAAGAATGAAATGATACTAGTACTTAAAGCTATAATTCAAGAAAATTGTGAAAATAAAAGACCTGAAACTATGTATTAAAAGACCCCATAGTAAAAAATTGACTCAAAGATAAACTTCAAGACAGTTTAGTAAAACCATTACTGTAAAGATAAAGGAAAAATCCTTAAGGACTCCATGCAAAAAGATGAAATACTTACAGAGGCAAGAGTATTCGACTGGCATCAGTATTCTCAAAAAATCAAACACGAAGGAAACAATGGAGCAGCATTTTCAAAATCCTCAAGGAAAGAAAATGCATGCCAAGGATTTTATATCCAGCTAAACTCTCCTTTTAATGCCAAAGCTAAGACAAATAGTTTTAAACACGCAAGAGTTCATGAAAATTTTGTATTCATGAACCTTCTTGAAGAATCTACAAGAGGATGAGTTTCAGCCAACCAAGAAATGACTGAAAAAAATCTTAGCAAAAAAACAAAAACAAAAAACTGATGATGAGCATTTAATAAATTTAAGTGAGACAAAAGACTAAAAAACAAAAGTGGCAAAAGAGTGTAAAAATAATTCATAAATATTGTATGTTCTGAGAAAGGAGAAAAAAAGCAACTAAAAAAATAGGACAAGAGAAGGGAAAAAAGAAAAGTAAAATAAGCTCAATGATTGTTGCTTAGCTAATAAGTGGAAAGTTAAAGGACATAATTAAAAACTGCCAAAAACAGATAGTAAAAGATTAATTTAAAAAGCAGAGGTCTAAGGCCAGGTGCAGTGGCTCATGCCTGTAATCCCAGTACTTTGGAAAGCTGAGGCGGGTGGACTGCTTGAGCCCAAGAGTTCAAGACCGACCTAAGCAACATAGTAAGTCCTAGTCTCTACAAAAAAAAATTAGCTGGGTGTGATGGCACATGCCTGCAGTCCCAGCTACTTGGGAGGCTGAGACAGATTTTCAATAGCAGAGTGGAATCAAGGAGCCTATGGTAATCACTACTTGTAAGAAAATAATAACCTGATGTTGAGATGATTAGCAGTCATACTCTGGGTATGTTTAGAGGGATACTATTCGTTACACTTTCATTTGTGAATTAATGTCTATTTAGATTAATAGATGCTTAAAAACAAATAAGAACGTTTTGTTGCTTGGCTGATTTCTAAAATATCAATGTGGTTTTTTTGTTAATAGAAAAAAATAAAGAAAGAAAAAATGGCATAATCATAGAATCGTAAAAGTAAAAAATGGGCAATTGTCACCAATACTTATTCAGTTTTTATATTACTGATAATTTCATGACACCTTATGGTGAATATGAAAAAAAATTAATACTTCATTCAAAAATAAAGATCAATACTACCACTATGTTGTACTTTATGTGCACTATCTCATGTAATCCTTATAACAACCCTGTGTTGCAGGTAGTATTTTACAGTGGAAGAAACTGAGAGTTAGTGAGGCTAGTCACTTCCCCCATGTTGGGCAATTAATAAGTAGCAAAGCTGGGATCTGATACTGCGCCTGTGTGACTCCATAGTTCATATTCTTCATACTAGTGCTTCAAAATGAATTAAAAGATAAATATGCTATACAGCCCAAATGCTTTTAAAAATTACAATAGGTCGCTGGGCACCATGGCTCATGCCTGTAATCCCAGCACTTTGGGAGGCCAAGTCAAGAGGACTGCTTGAGACCAGGAGTTCAAGACCAGCCTAGGCAACATAGTGAGACCTCATCTCTACAAACAAAACAAAACAAAAAAATTAGCCAGGCAAGGTGAACATGCTTGTAGTCCCAGCTACTCAGGAGGCTGAGGTGGGAGGATTGCTTGAAGCCAGGAGGTTGAGGCTGTGGTAAGTCGTGATTGTGTCACTGCACTCTAGCCTGGGTGACAGAGTGAAACCCTGACTCAAAAAATAAAAACAATAATAGAATTTGTAAAGCGCATTTTTTACAATATTGCATAGCTAATCCCAATCTCTACTAACATTTATTGTTAATATTTACCAGGCTATGTCATTTACCATGTTCACTTAACCCTCACTACAATCCTACAAGGTAAGTAATGTTATAATCCACATGTCACAGATGAAAAAACTGAAATTTAAGAGAAAAAGTGCTCTTCTAACAACACACAACCAGAATTCAAATGCAAGTCTTCTGATTCCAATCTTTTTTTTTTTTTTTTGAGTTGGAGTCTCACTCTGTCACCCAGACTGGAGTGCAGTGGCCGCTCCCGGCCACTGCAGCCTCGACCTGCTGAGCTCTGGCGATCCTTCTGCCTCAGTCTTCCAAGTAGCTGGAATTACAGGCGTGCGCTACCATGCCCGGCTGATTTTTTTTTTTTGATTTATTGTAGAGATGAGGTCTTGCTGCCCAGGCGGGTCTCGAATCTGCGGGTTCAGGCAATGCACTCACCTCAGCCTCCCAAAGGCGCGGGATTACAGGCTGAGCCACCAAGCCCGGCTTCTGATTCCAATCTTAAACAAAAATGTTATTTTGCTTCCACTGATAGCAAAAAAGTTAAAATTTGTCTTTAATCAGCAAATACTGAGTCTTTACTAATGAAGTCACCAAATAAGTGAGACAATTTCTGAGAAACAGGTACTTGACACATAATAAGAGGAGGAAGTGAATATTTCTCATTCATCCAACAAATATTTACTGAATATCTAGCAGGTAAATTAGGCATTGTTCTAGGCCAGTGTTGAACAGAACAGACAAAGTTCTTGCTCTATATATTTATATTTCATTCCTGAAATATTTATAGATCATATACATGCAAAAGGTAGGCAAATCTTTTGATAATTATAAAATATTATCTGAACCATCATTTTTAGTTTACTTCATTTAGTTTAAGTCACTGTATCGTTAAACTCCTGAATGCTTCAATGAAATCCCTCAGTTTCTCCACAAGGGACTATATTCTAGCCAGTCCAGTGAGATGCATGCCTTTGGTCCCAAGAGGGGCTGGAGGAATGAATCCATTCAAGTCATTCCCCAGGACTGGGAATCATCTCAAAGCTATTCAACTTTTATGTAGTACTTAGGAGCTGCATACTAACTATAAACCACAAAAAAATAAGGGGGAAATTTAAGGTGTGGTCCTGAAGAAAGACTACTGATGCAGAAAGAACTAGGATAGCCCTAAGAATGACACTTGTTAAATTAGACCAGTTTGCTAATACTTCCTTCAAGACTTGGCTACATATATCCTTCAGTGTAAGCTAGCACTGAACTCCTTAGGTAGAGTTAGTGGGTGTTATTCTAAGAACGTCCATAGCACTTTGAGATTTGATTAACAACAGGTCTGTATGCATCTTTAGGAAAGTACTAAGTGATCAAAAAAGTTGAATGAATGGGTTTTATTATTTTTTTTATTTTTTGAGTTGGAGTTTCACTGTCCCCCAGGCTGGAGTGCAGTGGCATGCTCACAGCCACCCCAGTGTCAACCTGCTGGGCTCTGGTGATCCTTCCACCTCAGCCTTCCACGTAGCTGGAACTACAGGTGCATGCTACCACACCCAGTTAATTTTTGATTTATTGAAGAGATGAGGTCTCGCCAAGTTGCCCAGGCCGGTCTCGAACCTGGGGATTCAGGCAATCCACTCACCTCGGCCTCCCAAAGTGCTGGGATTACAGGCTGAGCCACTGAGTCTGGCTGGCTTTATTATTTTAAGATGAATCTTCTCTAGCTCTAAATGATGCTGTAAAGAAATTAAACGCCCCCCCAAATTAAACATATATGCTTCTTACCTTTAAAGACAGGGATCCAGCTAGAAGAAAGTGATCTATATCAATAACAGATGCTAAAAATCCAGCTAAAATGATTTCTCCTAAGTCAGTTTTCTTCTTTATTCCAATGACTATTGCCCAAGACCACATGCCTATCACACAATGTACTGCATTATCTGAGAGGGCACGAAGCCAGGCATTTTGCTGAATTGTGGAAAACTGAAGAAGTCTATCAGCTATGAGGCAAAATATCCCCAGAGCAAGGCTGGAAATGAGAGATTGAACACTACAAGTCTGGAGTAAAGCATGGGTCTTCTCAGTCTCGGATGCCATCACAAACAATAAGTCAGTGTATACTAAAAGCCATCAGAAACACTCTATTCTTGTTTACATTTCAGTAACCTAAAATATAGAGAAAAATATTAATAAAGATTATGGATTGCCATATATTTAAACAAAGTATCAGTAATTTCATGAATATAAACCAAGTTATAAAAACTGTCATCTCATATATTATATATAATATGCAATATAATTCAAGGATAACAGATTAGCCTTGTAGGAACAACAGTTTATATGATAGCATGTATCAAGAAGAATTTCAGAAAGCTCACTGTAATCTATTGCTTTGAAGTCATCAAATAGCTCTATTCTCAGCAGTGTATACCAAATGATAGTGGACAGTCATTGCTTTTGTGTATCCAACAACTACTTTCTATATTTCTTCTGACACCAGTATCCTCTTCCTTTGGGAAAACTGCTTATCACATTACCTAACCTCTAGAGCTGACCAATTAGTTGTCCGTCTTCCTAGTAACAATATTAATCTAGTCCGTCTTCCTAGTAACAATGATTAATCTAGTGATAAGAGTGACTCAGGCCGAGCCAATCAGACTCCCTTCCAAAATTTTTCTTGGTGGAGCATAGAGAAAGTGCTTCTTCTTGGAGGCCATGGGCTTCACTAAGTGACACAATGTAGAAAAATAAAATCCCAGAGAGACACAAAGACAAAAGGCAAAGAGAATCGTGAGGACATTAAGTCCATAGGCCCAAATTCTGAGGTTCTAGAGCTGTACTAAATCCTGCAGCTAATCCTTTACTTCTGTGAGTTACCCTAGAATTTTCCCAATAAATCCCCTTTTCATTTCTGTTGCCTCTAACCAAGAACCATAACTAATAATAAAAAAAAAAAAAAAGGCAATTGTATTCTGTGTTGAGTTCTTACCTGGCACAGAATATTAAAATTATTTATCTAGTTAAAGTTATCAATATTGTGGGATACCTGAAGTTTTTTTAATATTGTTTTGTTTTCATTCTGAGATTAAAGAATAACTAAATTATTTACTGAGAATGACTCAATTTTCATCCTGCAATAAAAACTGTACATAGTTCATTACATCTATTCTAAATTTTATATAAAAATGCATAGGACCTATAATACAAAAACAACTTTGAAAAAGAGGAACTAAGTTGGAGGACTTACACCATCTGATTTTAAGTCTTATTGTGCAGCTACAGCAATCAAGACATTATGACATTGATATCAAGAAAACAGAATAGAGAGTGGAATCAAAAACAGATCCACACATACATGGTCAATTAATTTTTAACAGTGCAAAAATAAATCAAAGGAAGAAGAATATTATTTTTAACAAATGGTGCTAGAACAACTGGATACCCATATGCAAAAATAATAAACTTCAATCCATACTTTACTCCATATATAAAAATTATTTCAAAATAGATCACAAATGTAAATGTAAAACATACAAAATTTCTGGAAGAAAACACAATATATTTGAAAGGACATAACATGGATTTAATATACCCAAAGAGCAGTCATTTTAACATTGCCCAACTCTCATGTTTCTCTAGCAGTTCACTTAACTTACCTTCTAATCACTAGCCAAGGACAGAAGTGTTTTCTCAGAGGTAGCTACTGATAATTGCTTTACAAGTCCCCCTCCCTAGCTTGTTTTGCACTAATTAGCTTTTCTTTTTCATGTATTTGCCTCCACTCATAAGACCCAAGTTAACCTAATCAACCCCTCATGACCCTTGTGACACAGACCCCTTCACCATGGCAACAATCTTGTGACTAACCCACCCATCTGCCTGCCATCCATCACCTGATATCAGTACCTGTGCTAACCTGTCCCCTCTATGATAACATGGAGCAGACGTGTCACCCAAGCACCTTAACGACATGCTCCCATCAAAGGAGAATGTTTAAAAGCATTCAACCTCAAGCAGCCATTCACCATTGCTTTACTAGACTCTGGTGGGGCCATGTGCTCTTTGAGCTACGATCACCGCCATCTTTCCTAGCCTTTGGCCCCCCTCTCCTACCTTGGCGCGGTGAATCCCCTCTCTCTCTCTCTCTCATTCACCTTTTAAATAAACTGTACTTTCCAATCTAACTTCTATGCAATTTTTTGCATCTTTCATACAAGATTGCACGACCCTACCCCAGTGGATCTGACTAAACATTTGGAAGCCCTGTTGGGATATATATTGTAACCTAACAATATTTTTGTCTTTAGGTGATACAAAGAGTTCTTAGATGCAACATCCAAAGCTTAATCCCATTAAAAATTGATAAATGGAACTTCATCATAATTTAAAACTTCTGTTCTTTGAAAGACAATGTTGAAAAACAACATTGAAAAAACAAGCTACAGAATGGGAGAACACATTTGTAAATCTTCTACTTAATAAAAGACTTGCATCCAGAATATACAAAGAATTCTCAAAACATAGTAATAAAAAAACAAACAAACATACAAAAATGGGCAAAGATTTGAAAAGGTACTTTATCAAAGATAATATGTAGATAGCCAATAAGTATATGAAATATGCTCAACATAATTAATTACTAGGAAATGCAAATTAAAACAACAATGAGTACCAAATACACCTACTAGAATGACTAAAATCAAAGACTGACAATCCCAAATGTTGACAAAGATGTGGAGCAACCAGAACTTTCATACACCACTGGTAGGAATAAAAAATAATATGTCCACTTTGGAAGAAGTTTTCCAATTCTAAAAAAAGTTAAACATACTCCTACCATATTCCATTCCTGGTTACTTTCCCAAGAGAAATGAAAGTATATGTGTATGCAAAGACTTACACGTGAATGTTCATAGCAACTTTATCTGCATTAGTTACAAACTGGAAACAACCCAAATGTCCATCAATACATGAATGGATAAACAAAATGAAGAATAAAATAAAATAAAACAAATAAGTGATACAAAAATACTAATGAACCTCAAAATAATTATACTATGTAAAATAAATCAAATCAAACAAAAAAAACCACATAGAGTAGTACAACACAAAGGATGAACTCTAAAGTAAACTATGAATGTTAGTCAATAATAATATATCGATATCGGTTCATTAATTGTAACAAATGTACCACATTGATGCAAATATTAACTATAGGGTGAAACATGTTCAGGGGAAAGGGACTATTATGGGAACTCTCTATAATGTCTGCTCAATTTTAACCTCAATTTGTAAACCTAAAACTGATGCTTAGATTTATAAAGTCTATTAATTTCAAAATATTTTAAAAATAAAATATTAATTTTAAAAAATTAAATGAATGAAGAAAATGTGGAAAATATTACAGTTGTTCAATCTAGGTAACATGTATTGTAGTTCATGACACTGTTCTCTACTTCTCTGTATGTTTGACATTTTCATTTAGAAATGTGTTTTTAAAAAGAGTACAGAATTTTTCATTCATGTAAAATTCTAAAAAATACAAACTAATTTATAATGACAGAAGGCAGATGCATGATTTTCTGGGGACAGGAGAGGCAGGAATGATTAAAAAGGAACATAAGGAAACTTTGGGAAGACATGTATGCTCATTATCTTTTTTGTGATAGTTTCATGGTTCACAAATTCATAAGCAAAAACATAGAAAACTGTATTTTAAACATATATAGTTAATTATATGTCAGTTATACTCAACAAAGATGTTAAAAAAATTTTAAATGTGCTTTATTGATAATAAAAATACCAGGCTTCCAAGAAAAATGAGAAATCTAAAAACAAGAGATTATGGAGATGAAAACATGATTGTCCAACTAAAAAAGTAATGCATAGTAGAATGAATGCTTCAAAAAATAAAATCAGTAAATATCATTTTTCAAATAATTTTTTCAAAACTTAGGAAGAAAATAAAGGACAAAGAGTTGGGCATTGAAAGAAAAGCTAAATTCTAAAAATAAAGAGAAAACTCTTAAAGTTTCTAAGTCAAAAAAAGTTATCTGCAAGAGAATGTGATTATCACCAAGCCTAAATACCAGAATATTGTGAGATAACATTTACAGAGCTCTGAGAGAAAAGGATCAGGATAATGGGATTCTAATTATAGCTAAATTATAGCACCTATGTGACAGACACGAAATTTAAAGAGTTTTGCCTTAGAAATTACACACTCATGTATGATTTCTGGAAGAAGGTGGAAGTTGAGAAGTAGAATTTCTGAATCTCTAGGGGGTGGGGGAACAAGCAAAGAAAACTTGCTCAATACAACAAAACAGAAAAGAAAAAAAAGAAAGAAAAGAAAAATATACTTCCCCTCTGCTCTTCCAAAAAAGCAACAGGGACCAATCATATTAAATATCACAAAAAATATGAGTTATGTTAAATTTCTCTATAAAGAAACAAACATAGTCATGTTGGGGTAAAAGGAAGCTTCCACTAAGATACTGTTAATAACACTACATCTTAATAAAAAGTCTTAATACAGAAAATAAACAGATGAAAAAATATATGTCTAGAAAATACAAACAAATAAAACAGCAATGGTAACATTAACATCAAATACAGAATTCAAGGTAAAAATAATTAAGTAGAACTAAAAAGGAGAAAATATTCATAACACAGTAAAGTTATATAAGGTAAGAAGACTCTTATATGTCAAACAACATAGTAAAATATATAAGTTAAATCAAGTAGTCAAAAAAGCATAGATAATCAGGTCTAGAACAGTGTATACTACAAAGAATGCACATTCTTCAAATGTCCATAGGACATTTATAAAAGTTAATCACACATTTATTCAACCACAAGAAAAACCTCAATAAAAATTTTAAAAAGTAGAAACATTTAGGCTATATTATCTGACCACAATGCAATATGACTCTTCACTTTTTAACAGGTTAGAAAGAAAATACAGTGGCATAGTGAGCTCAAAGATACTAAGCTTAAATAATGCTGAAAGTAGTAACTTTAGGTTCAAAAGACTTGCCTATCAAGTGTTTATGCTCTATAAAAACTTCAGGAAAGAAAACAAAAGCTCAGGGGGCAAGAACTTTTGTCCATTTTGTTTACCACTATATCCTCAGCATATACTAGGTCCTAAATAAATATCTGTTGAATGACTCAATGAAAAAAGTATCATATATTGTATCTATTATGCAGCAGGTATTATGCATTAAATACTTAAAAATCATTTAATAAAATGTAGCATACATTCCTGGGAATTTTAATTTTTAATAAGAATGTACAACCAGGTAATGTACAACCCCTAAACACTTAGAACCAGTAATTTACCAAAAGTGATGAAACCATTTAGTTCAGAAATGAAAAATGGTAAAAATCCAGAAATACTACCTTAAAACTCAGAAAGAGTATAGTATTACAACATTGTTCTGGTAGTTCTAATCAATGTAAAAGGGAAAAGAAAGAAAAATGGGGGAGAGAGGGAAGAAAATGTATCATTACATTCTCGGGAAGAAAGGGTTCATTACATCTGTTTGCAGGGGAACTGACTGCTTATCCAAGAGAACCAATAGAAAACTGTTGGAAGTTAAGTTGAAAAATGTGGTTAATTCAAATTAAGTAGTAAATTTTTCATTATACCAGCAATAATCATAAGAAAAAATGATTGGAAAATGAATATTCACAACAGCAAACACTCAAAACACCAAAGAATAAACTAAATAGGAAATGTGTATGAAGAAAATTATAATACTTTATTAAAAGATGAAAAAGATTAATTAATTAAAGCTCTGATGGCTATATACTATGTCAACTTAAACTAAAGTGGACTTACATCTCCAAGAATTCCCATTCTTATATAGTTCTGGGTAGTGTTAGCTAAGGGAGACATTTTTCATAAGATTTAGAAGGCAAAAATGAAGCAGCAGCCATATTTTTACACTCTGCAGGGCACACTGTGGAGCTTACATGTGTTGCTGCTAATCTGTTAGCTCACCTCGTTGGTATCAAAGAAGTTCCTTCAGATCTCGTCAGGTGTTCTTTTAGCTTCCACATCCTGCATATGCAGCTCCAAAGTCAAGAAAGTCAGCCTCTCCTGCAGGTCACCCACAGCATCAAAATTGGAAATTGGTGAGAGGCTGATGCAGGTTCCATTTTGTCCTCTAGGGCTTCAGTTTTTCCTTTCCCTCACCCACAGCCAGCATCCCTGCTGGACTGAGCATAGCTTGCCCTGCCCAAACTCCAATGTTACCAGTGGAATTGCTGCCAGTACTGCCTTGTCTACTGCTGCCATGAAAGATTCTTGGCAGTATTTGTTTCTTTGCTCTCAATACAAAATTCGGAGTGTGGCAGGGTATCTATAGTCTGTATAATGTACAGTTTATACAAACAACCTTCGATTTTAAAATGTCACATCCATATGGATTAGGGTTTTACAATATAGACTATTTCTCTAGTCAAATTAAGAAAGGGAATCAGGCCCGGCGCTGTGGCTCACATCTATAATCCCAGCAATTTGGGTGGCCGAGGTGAGAGGATTGCCTGAGTTCACAGGTTTGAGACCAGCCTGGGCAACTTGGCAAGACCTCATCTCTACAATACCTCAAAAAATTAGCTGGGCATGGTGGTGCATGCCTGAAGTTCCAGCTACTTAGAAGGCTGAGGCAGAAGAATCGCCTGAGCCCAGCAGGTCGTGACTGCAGTGGCTGTGAGCGTGCCACTGCACTCCGACCTAGGCAATAGAGTGAGACTCCAACTCAAAAAAAAAAAAAAGAAAGGGAATCAGTTTGTCTCACTAGTTGCCCAAAAAGTTGTCATGGCTAGATAGTTTTTGTAGTCAGTTTGGTAACCAAATTTAGAATATTCATATGAAGTTGTAAACAGAATTCTACATAGTCCAGCTAGCTAGAGAAGCTAAAAATTACTTTTTAAAAATTTGATAGGCTTTACTTCTGCACAGCAAAGTTAAAGACAAATGAATGGAGGAAATTTAGAACATTTATGACAGAGAAAAATTAAAAGCTCTAATTTGATAAGAGCTCTTAAAATTAGTAAGAACAAATAAGTACCTCAACAATACTGTGGGCAATGTACGTGAAAGGGCAACTTGAAAAAGGAGAAAGTACAAAAGGAGGAAGTAGAAAGGAAGTACAAAAGGAGGAAGTACAAAGAAAAAATTATAAAAAGATTTCAGTTTTATTAGTAACCAACTGAATTCAAATTAAAGCAATGAGATGTAAGTGTAAGCTTAAAAAAGATTACTTATACTCTCTTCAATAGCAGTAGGGAAATGATAACTCTTAAAGATTATTAGCAAGAGTATAAATTGGTATAGCCTTTCTAGTGGACAATTTGACTATGTATCGAAAACCATAAAAAAATAAGCAAACACTTTTGACTCAAAATGTCCAGGGGCTGGACACAGTGGCTTATCCCTGTAACCCTAGCACCTTGGGTGGCCAAGAAGCCAAGTAGTTTGAGACCAGCCTAGGCAACACAGCAAGATCTCGTCTATACAAAAAATAAAATTAGCTAGGCATGGTGGTGTGCACCTATAGTTTCTGCTGCTTGGGAGGATGAGGCAGAAAGATAGCCTGAGCCCAGGATGTTGAGAATGCAGTTAGCCATGATTGTGCCACTTCACTCCAGCCTGGGAAATAGTGAGACTCCAATTCAAAAAAAAAAATTCATTTCTAGGAAAATAAGAAAATAGTTAGATAAATACAAAGAGCTATATGAGAATGTCCAGCATGGCACTGTTTAAAATAAGAAAAAATTTAAAACAATATGTCTGAAATATGAGACTAGTGAAATAAACACAATATGATACAGTCATTAAAAATACTTATTCCCATATTTATTGACATAGAAAAGGCTTAATAAATATTAAATTTTTAAAGACAGCCTATAAAATAAAATGTAACATATTACATTTTTGTTTAAAAATACATACAGATACATTAAATCTGGAACACTGTTCATCTGGTTTTTCTGGCAGTGGTGGACTTATAAATGTGTTTTTTGTAAACTTTCTTTGGATTTCATAAACTTTTCAATGTCTTACTATTACGACCATAAAACCAATAAAGATACTTTAAAATGTTAAAGCCAGAAACAAATAAACATCTCATAACTGATGCTACAATCCGAATCTTAAAAGTGTAATTTTTAAAATATAGAAACATATTTATAACACCATAAATAAATATCAGTAAAAACATTAAAATAGCCGGGCTCGGTGGCTCAGCCTGTAATCCCGCACCTTTGTGAGGCTGAGGTGAGTGGATTGCCTGAGCCCGCGGGTTCGAGACCCGCCTGGGCAACGAGACCTCATCTCTACAATAAATGAAAAAATCAGCCGGGCGTGGTAGCGCACGCCTGTAATGCCAGCTACTCGGAAGGCTAAGGCGGAAGGATCGCCGGAGCCCAGCAGGTCGAGGCTGCGGTGACCGGAAGCGGCCGCTGCACTCCAGTCTGGGCGACAGAGTGAGACTCCAACTCAAAAAAAAAAAAAAAACATTAAAATACATAACAGTAGTTAACATTAATAAAATTGTGTACAATCTCATAAGTCAAATAATATAATGTAAAAATAATTTGTTGTTATGTATTAGTTGACACATGAAAAGTCTACATGAAATATCTTCACATAAAATAAACTTATGTAGATTCCTTATGTGAAGAATACTTATTTTGCAAAGAACAGCTATTTTGCTAATGATACTGGAGTCTACAACAATCCTCAAATTCTTGATCATTTGTAATCATGAAAATTGTTCTCTAAAGCACCAAGATTGAGTTATTTTCTACAGATTCTTCAGAAGAGGAAATAATGATCCATAGGAACTTTCAACCCAGAGATGTGACCAAAATACAAAAAATGCCAAAGATACCTCCATTACAAGATCATGAATCCTTTCTATAAATCTCAGGATTCATAATGTCACAAATTATGAATCATTGCCTCTCCTTTAGAAAATAAACAGACATTCAACACTGGAGTGGATAAAGAAGTCAATGTATTTAAAGGTTTAGTGCATATAACTTTAAAGTTTATAAAAATGTCCCTTGAACCAAAAAAAAATGCCATTATCCATTTAGCTAGGCAGGAAGTGGGACACAGAAAGCTTGAATTAATGGCCAAGCCAGACAGGCACAGCAGAAGCAGCAGCAATATTCCCCTTCAGTAAGCTGTGGCCTTTCATTAGCCCCAAGGAGAAAGAAGGCCATTCAGGTGGATGAGGGTGAGAAGAATTCATCCGGAGGCTTAACACAAAAACTCTGCTGCCATTCAAACTGTTTTTATGTGCATCACATGCAAACATATATGTGATGCACATAAAAACATAGTGTGTGTATATATATATGACATATACATATATATACACAACACTATATATACATACTACATATATACACACACGTGTGTGTGTATATATATATATAAACTCCAATTTTATTTTCAAATCTCATCCCAGAAGGCAGACAAAAAAGACCAACATCTACTTAACAGCAAATTTCATGTCACTATAAAACAAATGCATTGCCTTTTCTTTAATTCATGAAGCAATTTTTATAATCACAATATATATTTAAATGTTACTAATCTTACCTTTTTATTTTTTAAGAGAGGATCTCACTCTGTCACCCAGGCTGAAGTGCAATGATATCATCATAACTCATGTAACCTCAAGTTCATGGTCTCAAGTAGTCCTCCTAACCTCAGGCTCCTGAGTAGCTATGACTACAGGCATATGCTACCATACCTGGCATACTAACCTTACATTTTACACGATGAGTTCAAATTCTAAAAAGATTGGGTAGCTAATAAAATGTCATGAGCAATGAAAAAATTCAAACAATTACTTCAAGTATTTACATGATGAGCTAAAATTTAAAATAACCTGAAAAGAAAAAGAATAATTGTGTCATGGTTTATGAATAGGAACACAAAAACATCATGGGGATGACACAAATGCATTTTATAAATGAAAAGCATAAACAGCTTACTTGATGAAAGAGGAACAAAAGTTCACAAGAGTGAACTTGGAAGCAGATCCTTCAGCCTGTCAAACCTTCAGGTGACTGCAACTGTCCTGGGCCAGAAATGCCCAGCTAAGCCAATTCCAAAGTCCTGACCCACAGAAAAAATGAAATGGTAATTGTTTACTGTTTTAAGTCTCTAAGTGTTGGTGTAATTTGTTACACAGCCCTACGTACCTAGAACAGTATTATTTCTATTTTTAAGAAAGGTATAATTGTGGTTTCAGAAACACATATTCTGGCATCTATTCCACTCCAACTATTGGTGCAGGTACTTAACTTCTCCGGCTTAGATTCTGAGTACGAAAAGATAAATTTTGAGCCGGAATCGGTGGCTCAGCCTGTAATCCCATGCCTTTGGGAGGCTGAGGTGAGTGGATTGCCTGAGCCCGCGGGTTCGAGACTCGTCTGGGCAACTTGGTGAGACCTCATCTCTACAATAAAAATAAAAAATCAGCCGGGCGTGGTAGCGCGAACCTGTAGTTCCAGTTACTTGGAAGGCTGAGGCGGAAGGATCACCGGAGCCCAGCAAGTCGAGGCTGCAGTGGCTGGGAGCGGCCACTGTACTCCAGTCTGGGTGACAGAGTGAGACTCCAACTCAAAAAAATAAAGAAATAAAGAAATAAAGATAAATTTACTAAGTATTCTACCTCTATTATGTATTGTCTACAATTAGGATACATAAGTACAACCATTTTTCTTCTTAAAACTTTTTCTTTTATTTTCCAATTTCTGTTCCTCCCTTTACAAATATAATGGACTCCTGGCCGGGCTTGGTGGCTCAGCTGTAATCCCCGCACTTTGGGAGGTCAAAGTGAGTGGATTGCCTGAACCCGCAGGTTCGAGACCAGCCTGAGCAACTTGAGGAGACCTGTCTCTACAATAAATAAATAAATAAACAGCTGGGCATGGTAGCGCGTGCCTGTAGTTCTAGCTACTTGGAAGGCTGAGACTACTTGGAAGGCTGAGGCGGAAGGATCACCTGAGCCCAGCAGGTCGAGGTTGCAGTGGTGGTCAGCTTGGGCGACAGAGTGAGACTCCAACTCAAAAAAACAAAAAAGAAACAAACAAATAAAAAAACAAATAAAATAGACTCCTTAATCTCTTAAACTCTTAAGTTTATTTTACATATTCACTTTTGTTGAGAAGGTTCCTTAAGAGTTATAATTATAATTTTCTTTTAAATTTGTTATGCATAAAATCTAATGTGCTCAAGGTGTTTAATAAACATTTCATTATACTAATACACACATAAGCATAGAAGCAATCCTCAGCCTATGAAGTAAAGATATTTGGGATGACTTCTCTGACATAAAAGCCACATCATAAATTTCTCTCTATGACTTGCAGGAGCCACTTTCTGCAATGGTCAAACTTTGTCACATCCCATCCCCATTACAGTCAATGCCATTAACAATGGGGCCTTCGCAGAACACACAGTAGCAATCCCTCCTTTCCTTAACTCCACACACATAATTATATAATTATATATAATTTAATTATATGCTATCATGTATTGTTTGCTAATAATCTCATAGACATTATTTCTGTCAAATAAAAGCTGACAATTTTTCAAGGTAAATGTCAGCTTCTGCTTCAGCCTTCCCTCTTTCTCACCAACCTCACAAATTACTTAGAAAAGTCTGAAGTAAAAACACAGTCCAAAATTCAAAAGCTGCCTTTATCAAGCTTTACCAACACGTCCTCATCATTGAACTGTATGTAGTTGGTGTGAAACTTAATCTCTTTATTTTGAAACACCAAAAGCAGATGCCAAGCCGGGCTCGGTGGCTCAGGCTGTAATCCCAGCACTTTGGGAGGCTGAGGTGAGTGGATTGCCTGAGCCCACGGGTTCGAGTCCCGCCTGGGCAACTTGGTGAGACCTCATCTCTACAATTAAATAAAAAATTAGCGGGGCGTGGTAGCGCGCGCCTGTAGTTCCAGCTACTTGGAAGGCTGAGGCGGAGGGATCGCCGGCGCCCAGCAGGTCGAGGCTGCGGTGGCCGGGAGCGGCCACTGCACTCCAGTCTGGGTGACAGAGTGAGACTCCAACTCAAAAAAAAAAAAAGAGCAGATGCCAAATCTAATGCAATTAACTGACAAAAAAAGAAAATACAAATCTTGCTTACTTTCACCGAAACTTTTTACAACCGTCAGATGTCTGCACATCAAATACACAGCTCCCATGACCATTACGCACAAAACATAAAACTCTAAATTTCAACATGTTCAACGTCTCAGCAAATTCCCAAAGACATCCTTTTCCGAGGCTGATTGATTTAAAATGTCATTTTTAAAAGGAGGGCAGGAAGCCTTAGTGTGTGGAGGGAAGGGGCCGTGTCTCCCTTTCAACATTCAAGCCTCTAGGGATCCGCGCAGGGGTCTTACCCCTGTCAGGGACGGCAGTGGGCTCCTCCGGCAAGACCCCGGGCACCTTGCCCCGGGCCAGGAAGATGCCGCGGCCGCGGAGCCCAGGCGAGGGCTGGAGATCCAGGGCTCCTGGCAGGTGCGCGAGGACTGAGGGCCCGGCCCGGCCCGCAAGACACGCACAGCCCGCTCGCTCCCACTCTCGCGTGCCTGCCCTTCCAGCACGTCCGGACCTTCCAGACGTCACTCTCGAGGAGTCCCTGCTTCCGGCCTCCCACCTCAGGACAGTTTCCCGGAGTCCCCTACCGCCCTGCCCCTCGCGGCAGCTCAGCCGTACCCACCCCTCGGTTCTCACGACTGAAGCAAGCAGCGCCGCGAACTGCGGCCCCGCCCCTCTTCTCCGCCCCTCGGTCGGCACCATAGAGACGCCAGGCGCCAGCCAGAGCGACTTCAGCCGGGAACGTTGGCCGAGAGGACGCCGGGATACCTGCCTCCCTCCGAGTCGAAAGAGAGCGACGGCTGGGCGTTGAAAGCTTAGACCTCGAGCTCCCCCTCCGCCCATCCTCTCCCCGCAAAGAAGACCCTTGGGCCGACGGAGTGAGATAGGAAAAGGACCTTCTTGGTTTCCTTCTGTCAAACCTGAGGATTCGTTTCTCGGCTTGACCGGCGCCGCGCCCCACAAACGTAGCCAACATCCCACGACGCACGCGAGTGGCCGTTGAGGACCGAGAAGCGGCCTCACCCAATGTCGGACGCACGGGTCCTCCCGCCAGGAGCCACGGGCCATCGGGAGGCTGGAAGGCTGGAAAGCTGGAAGGCGTAGCGATACTGCCAGCTTCCTTCAGTGAATCCTTCAGGGCGGGCGACGGGGTTTATCGAGAGACGGAGGCACCGCGTGACCTCGCAGACACGACGCTCCTCGGCAGTTTTCACCGCCCCCTTGGGGATTTCTTGATAATTCTTTGCCACCACGCGGGCGGATGTTGGGAGGCTCCTCTTTCTTGTAGACAGCGGTGACGTGGCTATACCATTTAATCCTCAAGAGTCGAAAAAGCAAGTGCGCACGGGATAGTTTGACCCTAATGACCTGGACTCACAAGATACAGTTTGTTTACTGGGATTGTGCCCAGGTCCTTTCCTGTCTCTGCCGAGTAGTGGCTGCTGTCTTACCACCAAGTAGTGGCTCTAGAAAGCACTGGCCCAAATGAAGAGGCCCAAGGAGGGGCACTGTTTTGTCCCTTACCTAGTTTTGCAAAACAAGTGTCAGAGAGTAAGAGCAGCCGTGATGTTGTATTAATTCTATAGTTGAAAGCGACTATAGGAAATGAGAATTTTCAGCCTCTAGCAAACTCCCAGACCACTCACCAAACATTAAAGTTTCTCAATCGGAACTTTTCATCGCTTCGTTGTTAGCCAACGGAAAAGACTCAACTGTTGGGGGGGGTGGAGAATTATACACATTTTAACCCCCACATAGCTTAAAAGCTAATCAAAAATACATGTCACATATTTACAATTTTGGGTGCTTTTAGCCATGTTAAAACAGATTTTCTCCATCTGAATGCAGTAACAATTGGGCATTACCCTGATGCATGGTACAAATGTTACCATAGTCTAGGCCTTCTGAAGATACTGAGGAACATCGTAGATGATTGCCTGAAAACTAAAACAGAACAAAATGGTTGCAGTTCTCTTTTCTGTAGTCAGTCTACAGTCTAAATGCACTGATTGATTTATACAACACATACTGAGTACTCGTGTGCTACACAGAATGTCTTTACAGAGCTCACATTCTAGTGGAGGATACAGACCCTAAAGAAGCTAGGCTGCGCACAGTGGCTCACGCCCATAATCCCAGCACTTTTGGAGGCTGAGCCAGCAGGTACGAGAAGACCAGCCTGGGCAACTTGGCGAGACCTCATCTATACAATAAATTTTTTTTTTTTAAAGAAACAAGCTAGACGGTGTACTAAGTACTGTAAAGGAAATAAGGTGATGTAATAGAGTTAGGAGATGCTAACTAGAGTCAGGTAGTCAGGGAGGCACCCCTGAGGAAGTATTTGTGCCGAGACCTAAAATATAGTATCCAGTTTGAGAGGATCTAAAAAGATGGCACTATGTCCATTCAACTAACATTCTAATTCCTGATCTACAATACTCTTTTCTCTCCATTTCCCTGTTTCCTCTGTTGCTTCTTCCCTTTTACTTGAAAGGCCAGATTTTTTATAGAAATTAGAACACTTCTGGTTGTATTTGATATAATCTTGAAGTCTTTTTAGATGTGTGGCTTTATTTTTCCCAATAGACAAGGCTGTAATAAATAGCACTTTTGGTAAATTCAGTTCTCTTAATTTCACACACTTTGCAGCATAAATCTTTCCATATGTTAGAAAGAAATGCAAGTGTGGTTCATGAGACAGTTTAGATAAAATTTAATCTTCACTGAAGCATTTGATTTTTAGCTTGAAGTATTGCCTAGATAATTTTGTGTTTGTTTGTTTAGGTCTAGACTCTTCCTATAGTTTTACTGAAAAATACTTGGAGTAGAGAACTAAATAGCAAATGACAAAATACACAATTTTGTACCTTAAAAAAAAAGCCTAAAAATTAGTAGTGAATGCTCCACAAGGTAAAAACAGCAACAACTTTATTTACAAATATTTTCTCATACATCTGAAGAAATAAAATAGTTTAAAATTTTTAAATAGGTTCTTTATTAATAAAATGTATTATAAAACAATATATTTTTAAAATTTACAAATTAAAATACTTCCAAAGTTAAATGTCAATTACCAGTAATCATTATGCAGAAGTAATATATACAATTTCTTGGCTTGCTAGTAATTTCATACCAGTCACTTGAAACAACATCCTTGAAATTTAATAACATATTGTAATAATTCCATGTTTCATTTTTTAGAGTTTGACAGAAGGCAGTCAATATCCTGAAGGATTTCTGAGGTTTTCTTCAATGCTACTGATACTCTCTTTTCAGTAACTTCTTCTAGCAAAATTTCTGAAGATCTTAGTTTATAACTATCAGAAGACTGTTCATTTTTCTTGTTTGAAGTCTGGTTTAGGACACCACTATTTTCCAGTAGCACTGAGTTGCTTAGTTAAGGAGTTTTCCCCACATTTTTCATTATATATTTTTATTTTCAGAAAGCCTGGGCTTCATATTAAACTAAAATTTCTTTCTTTTTTTTTCTTTTTTTTAGAGACAAGGTCTTACTCTGTCACCTAGGCTGGAATGCAGAGGCATGATCATAGTTCATTGTAACCTCAAACTCCTGGACTCAAGTGATCCTCCCACTTCAGTCTCATGAGTGGCCGAGACTACAGGCATGCACCACCACATCCAACTAACTTTTTTTTTTTGGTAGAAACAGGTCTATGATGCCCAGACTTGTCTTGAACTCTTGGTCTCAAGTGATTCTCCCACCTTGGCCTCCCAAAGTGCTGGGATTTCAGTAGTAAGCCACCATGCCCAGCCTAAACTATTATTTCTTAATGGAGAGAAAGATCTCTTGGATTCACAATAGAGTTGGGACTTCACAGCTTATGAGACTACCCCTTATGGATGGGAAAACTAGTTACAGTACAAAGGAGAAGGAAAGAAGAGAGAGTATGTATGTGTTTGGGTGGAAGTCTATGGTAAAGAGGAAATAAAAATCTCAATAACTTTTTTTAAGTGAAGATAAGAGAATGTTTTTAAAAGTAGGGATGACAGGATTATAAACAATTTGTGTAGTATCTGAAATAGGTCTTAAACAGTTATAATTTATTATATAATTATGTACGTAAAAAAGTCTCCAGAGAAGACGTTAACCCTAGTTTACTGTTTTTTGCTCAGTTTAGTTTAGGCCTGAAGAAAAGTATAAATGTTAACATGATGTATCTTCTATAGACAAGATATACCTTGCATTACAGTCTTAAATGTTTGTAACTGTGGATTAATATTCATAAAGTACTAAGTAATGAATTGAGCCAAGAATGGAAAGGGAGCTATTATGCTAAACAGTACATTCAGTTTAAGGATACAGTTAAACTTCTGTATCTTTTCAAGTTCAGAAGCAACAGACCTGTGCAAGAAAAAAAAAGTATATTCTAGTTGTCCAATTCCTTTATATTCATGACATTTCAAATAAACATTAGCTTTATTTAGCACCAAATCAACTTGACTCAGCTGACATTTATGGACTACTTTTAAAGGCAAGTGAAGAGAAGTCTCCACCCATGGAATTTGTAATCAAGTATTGATGTTTGAAGGTAACGGACCTTCCTGCTACTTCTTAGTATTAATTTGGCATACGCTATACTTTCCTCCCTAAAATACTCAAACTTTAAAAAAAGCCTATTAAAATTCTATTTCTTCTGTGAAAGAAGAGACCTCTCCGTCCTTGAACTCTATAGCATTATGTTAATCATATACTTATTTATAATGTCTTTTCTTGAACTATTTAACTTTCTGATCTTTCTACCTAGATTGTCTTTGTCAGAAGTATCTTTTATTTTTCTGTACAGTAAGTCCCCTACATACAAATTGGTTCTGTTGCGAGAGTACATTCATTAAATCCAATCTGTTCATAAGTCCAACACAGTTAGCCTAGGTACCCAACTAACACAATGGGCTATATAGTACCATACTGTAACAGGTTTATAATACCTTTCACACAATACATTAAAAAAAATACAAAAAATTTAAAAATTGTTAATCTTTAGTATAGTACCTTTCAGTAGTACAGTACAATACAACAGCTGACATACAGGGGCTGGCATCAAGTGAACAGGCAAGAAGAGTTACTGACTGGAGGAGGGTGAGGAGGTAGGAGTTGGAAGAGCTGAAGGATCCTCAGCAATAGAAGGCAAGCTGCTATTGCACTCAGGCCGGACACTTAGGGCACAGGCTCTAGTTCCTTGCTGGATTCAATTCTATCCACACTCTTTTTTTTTTTTTTTTTTTG